>NW_007726748.1:77859-82217 GCF_000696425.1 Galeopterus variegatus
TCACAATAACTAACTACATTGTATATTGACAAAATAAAAAAAAAGAACTAATGAACAAATAAACTAATAAACAAATTTAGCAAAGTTGCAGGATGTGAAATCAAAACATGAGAATGAGATATTGTTCACATCAATGAATGAACAAATAAACTAATAAACATATTTAGCAAAGTTGCAGGATGTGAAATCAAAACATGAGAATGAGATATTGTTCACATCAATGAGCAATATGAAACTAAGAAAACAATTTGGAAATATAAAGGAAACAGTTCCAGTCATAATAGCATCCAAAATAATAAAATACTTAGGAGTAAACCTAACCAAAGAGGTCGAAGACTTGTACACTGAAAACTAAAATATGTTGCTAAAAGCAATTGAAGAAGACACAAATAATCGGACGGTGAATTTTAGACGTGCTTGCACGAGTCGCAAAAAAGAAGCCTCTCAAATACAGTCATGCACCCCATAATGAAATTTTGATCAACAATGGACCATATATATAATGGTGGTCTCAGGAAATTATAAAAGAGCCAGAGGTGTGTAGAAGGCCATCTAGGTTTGTGTAAGCACACTCTGTGATGTTTGCACAATGATGAAATCACCAAACAATGCATTTCTCAGAATGTGTCCCCATCATGGCTATATTTGTAAGGGCAAAACAAAGCTCCATCTCACTTGCTATTGGAGTTCTATTTTTAGTACATTTTTGAAAAAATGAAAATGAAAGGAGTCAGCTTCCAAGAGCTGTTTTCTGTGCCCTGCCTGTGGCTGGTTTCATCTGTCTTTTTCTACACATACACTTAGTTCCCCTTGAAGAGGATTTTCAACGGTCTGGGTAACTCAGTAGTTTTCAACTCTGGCTGCACATTATAAACACCTTATGTTGGGGTAAAACACTCCCTGTCAGAGAATTTTAGCCAAGATAGTCATTGCAGCTTAGTCATGCAACCTTTGATGGGTTTGCTTTCATCCCCAGGCTCCTCTCTCTCTTCTTTCCATTTGTGTGGCCTCCACTTTTTACAAAGTTTGCTTAGGCAGTAGTCATTCCTAAGTACCACATGGAAACACTTGTCCCTGATCTGATTCTTGATTTCTCCATTTCATTTTCAACTTACACCATTTAGGTGAACTCCTGAGACTGCTTACTTGTCCTCCTTGTAAGGACAAATGTGTATGGTGTACAGTAGTGCTAAGCATCTATAATTAACAATAATTTATTATATGTTCATACATGGCTAGGAGAGAGAAGCTCAAATGTTCTCATCACAATGAAATGTTAAAGTTTTGTGATAGTGAAAAAACGAACAAATGTGTAGGTGATCTTTCTTTTTCTGTCCAGTGCTGAATAAGAAGTATCAGAAATCACAGATGATTATGTAGGTGAGACACAGCCAATTTCAGTGAGCCAAGAGGAAGAATAGGAAACAGTAGATGGATGTAGTAAAAGGTACAGGGGTTTAGACTGCAGGGAGATTGTTGTGGATGGTGGGGAGGAAGAGTATGTGGCTGTGGAGTGGTGTCATGGCCCTGGAGGAAGAACTACAATGGCAAAGGCAAATGGAATACTCGAGAACCCAGATGGACAGCAGTAGTGATTACTGTGAATTATGGTTGAGCACCTGACTATTTAATCAAGATTTCTTGGTGTTTGGTGAGAGGAACTGACTCAGAATTGGGAGGAATGTGACAAACTTTGCTGTATCTGGCACTGCTGAAGTCATAGACCATACATGGACAGGGAACTGAAGAATGGTGAATTAGTTCAGATGTCTTGGGATGGACCTCTCAGGTAGCATCATCATGGACAGCTGAGATGAAATTCCTTAAGAAAGATGTCCAGTGCCTTGTTCTATGTCCAGTACCAAGGAGGTAGGGATGTGGATTTTAACTTAACCCAAGACAAGGGAATATATCAAGACAAGAAATTTGGTACTATTTATAACCCCCTTGTAATGGACTAAATAACAATATTGGCAGCAAAGACTCATGGAAGGGATGGCATGGGGCCCTCCTTTTATAAGCACATACCCCGTGGAAGGTTAGTTTTCTATCGCCACTCCTGCTTTGCTACAAAACTATTTTATTTAAGATATGACTTTGAAGTGTTCAATCAGGAGGCAATCCTCACTGTGGATAAGAACATTAACCTTCTTACCCCGAAAATTATCCTCCTTTCAGAGTTATTTTGCCTCTGAGCAGCATAAGAATCTCATCAGTGGCTTTGCGTGCCTGTGCAGCAATGTGAGGCTTTGTAACATTCTGTGAGTTCTCTGCTGAAATCAGTAAATTCTGCACGACCATCTTTGATTATCTCTATTACATCATGAGTCTTGGTGCCCTTTTGAAACTAGGTGCCAACAATTCTCATTGCAAGAGAATCCCTAGCAGTAAGACTAGAAAAAGTTCAAGGTCTGAAACAGAGTTCACTCTCTGAAATTGAAAACTGGAGAAAGAAGTTCCTTGACTTGGCCAAAGACCCAGTGGATATGTGTTTGATCTGTATATAAACCAAAGCCTTCACACTTCCAAGTCTTTAATTATATGGCACTGTTTCCGCAAGAGGTAGCTAGTAAGCCAAAATCATGATTTAACATATAAATTTCTTTGAGAAAAATTTAAATAAATTTGGCCAGACTCATGGATAGTTTATTAAGTTAAGTTGGGGATATATTGAGCGCATGATAAACCTTTGAAGATCAAGGGTGGTTTTGGTTATGAATGTCAAAGCTATTTTGCCTATCTTGCCATTGGATTCATTTTGAATCACAAGTTGTGTTTTGTGGCTGCTGATCAAGAGGCACGTTTGTGTTTTGTGCTGCAGAGTCCAGCATCTGCTCTTGGGTGAGCACAGCTGCAGGAAAGCCAGGACAATGCAGTGCTCTGCTGCGAAGGACCTTGACCCAGCTTTCTCCACAATGGCTGTGCCTCACCTTCTCTTTGCCACGGTGTCAGTTTTCATTACCTTGACATTTCTCACGCTTTGATGTGTGTTATGAAATGGTAGCCTTTGGCAATAGATGGGGAAATGAGGCTTCACAGGGACATAGAGCGCTTGCCAAAGGAAAGGTGTGGAAAATGGATGTGACAAGGTTATTCGGATTGCTTTCTTAAAGAGTTTCAACTCAGCTGTACGTGATGATGCTACCCGTTTCTGCATCGGTTGTTTATTATAGGGGTATCTGTGTATCCCCCGGCAGATTTGTCATGGATGTTTTTGCCTTCACTGTCTAGATGAAAAGCACATGATGATGCTACCCGTTTCTGCATCGGTTGTTTATTATAGGGGTATATGTGTATCCCCCGGCAGATTTGTCATGGATGTTTTTGCCTTCACTGTCTAGATGAAAAGCACTGCCTTGTAGGGAAAACAAACTAACCAGTCACCTAGGAAAGCTACACGAACACCATTAATTTCCATTTCAATTGCTGAGATCTCAGAATATGTGACCTTTTGTTTCCATATTGCTATTCTGACTCTCTTTTCACAGGTTTTATTTTGTTATTGTTTACTGAGAGTCTTTATACTGTTTGAATTAAAGAAATCCTTTAGTTGCTCTTTTGTCTACAGTCAAATAATAATAATGAAAATATTCAGACAATACTGTCTTTTTTTTTTTCTTTCTCCTTAGGATGTTGTCATAGAAAGAACATGGAGCTGGGGCATTGGGGATATCTCCAGAAATTCAATACAAGCTTCCAAAAGGCATCTGAACCCAGTTTTGATAAGATTGCAATATAGTGGGGTCGTGTGTGTGTGTGTGTGTGTGTGTGTGTGTTTGACTGAAATCTGGCTCTGTCCCTATATTGGTTTTCTATTGCTGCATAACCAATTACCACAAACTTAAGGAATTAAAGCAAAACAAAGTTGTCATCTCACAGATTCCATAGAACAGGAGTTCGGGCATGAGTTAACTGAGTCCTCTGCTCAGTTTCATCAGGCTGAAATCAAAGGGTGGGCTGGAACTCATCTGAAATTTTAACCTATTCCAAATTCACATGGCTGGTGGCAAGATTTAGTTTCTTGCAGTTGTAGGACGGAGACCCTCAGCTCCTAGAGGCCACCCTCTTCACAGCAGTTCACAATAGAGCAGTTTGCTTTCCTCCTCCAGGCCAGCAGGAGAATAGCTCTGATGCTTCACTCCCTTCCAAAGTCTTCCGCTAAGTAAGACAGGCCCACCCAGAATAACCTCCCCCCGGATTAGCTCAGAGCTAACCACCTAAGATCCTTAATTATCTGCAAAGTCTCTTCACCTTTACCATAGTTCGTTGGCCAGAAGCACCTGTACTCATGGCATAATACCAGAGGGCAAGGATGCGGGGGCTGTCATACAGTTTGCCTGTCACAGTCTCCATTACTC
>NW_007726748.1:82960-84415 GCF_000696425.1 Galeopterus variegatus
ACATCAAGAGTAATTCACAAGGAGCTTGCTGCTGCTGCTGCTGCCTGAATGATGGGACAGGTATTAGAAAATGCGAAGGAACTTCCTCCTCCTCTGTGTTCCTATTTCATTCTCCCTTCAGTTCTTCCCATTGGCAGAATTTAAACAGAAGCTGGTGGTTTCTGGCAAGAGAGACTGGGAAATATAGATCACAGGCTCCAGCCCCCGCGTGCCCTAGCAGCATATAGAAGGTGGGCATGGAGCTAAGAGACAATAGGTAAATAATGGGCACAGTTAGTCAGCCATTGTAAACAACAGGAGCACAGTTGAGCAAATACATTTGAGTCCGTACTAGCTCCAGTCTGGGATAAGAAGCATTCCCTTTCAGTTCAATGTAGCTTTGCTTCACAAATACAGATTGTCCTTGTGCACCAAAGGATCTCTCTCTACTCCTCAGACCTACTTGGCCAGTTAACAGCGGCTTTCCATGTCCCATCTGCATTAGTTCAACATCCAGACTGGTTTCCTGGACCCCCCATGGAGAGTTTCACCCCTTGAGCTTTTCCAGAATCGTGTTAATCACTCACTGGACTCTGTTTTTGGAAGTTCCACCCTGCAGGTTTCACAGTGCTGCTGTCTTCCCTCCCACCCCCACTTGCCTAGTACTTTGAATTGCAGAGGTTTGGCATGCAGCTGGCATCACAGTAGGGACTGCAGTAGAACACAATCAGTTGTGACACAGCTGCCATAAAATGAGACTGCTCATGAGACTGCTCCCTACCATTACGGCCAAAGGATCTTCTGACCCACTTTAAACCAGGAGCCCACAAGGCTAAAAACGACCAGCCTCCCAACGGTTAATCTACTCATACATTAATCTGCTCCTTTTCATTGTGCCTTTTATTGTTCTGGGTTATTGTAAAGGTGCAGAGATTAATTAGCAGATTTAAAACCTTGAAAGCTTCATTACATAATTTTAGTCATCAGCAAACCTTGGGAAAACTTAAAAAATGAAGGCACTAAATCATTTTAATTAGAAATTTAACTGGGTGTCTTTATCGAATATTTTATTGCTTGTCTTCTGAACAGACAGCTGCCTTAATGGGTCCTTAGACACTGGAGTTCATAGCTGAGATGTTCCTTACAGATCTTGTTCTTGTCTTGGTGTGAGGAGTTGGAGATTACTTGTAGCAACTGACATCATTAAATACAAGTAGGCCCTGCTTTAAGAAATCCCAGCATCTGAAAGCCAGAATGTACAAATACAGCATGTTAGCTTGTTTGGATTACCAAAAGGGCTCACTTTTTAATTATAAAAAAAAAAAATTGAGATTCTAAGTAGTACTCTTCCTTCTCTTTCCATAGAATAATTTAATTGGTAAGGATTTACTTTTCTGTCAGTTATTCCAGGGCATGCCCACTGGGCTCCAGGAAATCTTGCCACACCTGCAAAATACCATCCTCACAGGGCTGCAA
>NW_007726748.1:85070-86760 GCF_000696425.1 Galeopterus variegatus
AAAAAAAAAAATTGAGATTCTAAGTAGTACTCTTCCTTCTCTTTCCATAGAATAATTTAATTGGTAAGGATTTACTTTTCTGTCAGTTATTCCAGGGCATGCCCACTGGGCTCCAGGAAATCTTGCCACACCTGCAAAATACCATCCTCACAGGGCTGCAAATTGTGAGCAGGACAACGAATCAGTGGGAGGTTGAATTTTCTCTCTGCAGCATAAGCTCACAGCCCTCTCAGCAGCATCAGGCTGGCCTTCTCCTGCCCGGCTTGCTCTGCACTTCATCAAGGGTAACGGAGGAAAGGGGTAACCTGCCAGGTTCCATTACTTGCTTATAGGGCAATAATGCAAGGCTCTTGACAAAGAAAACAGTGAAAGTAGAAAGAAGATTATTTATAGACAAAATTTAAAAGATAGATGATGGCCTTAACATAAACTCATTGCTTGCTGTTTTTCATTTGCTGTTTATGCTTTCTCCAAAGTGCCTGAGATCAAGGTAACCAAATCATCCTGAACCCCTTGATGGGTGAGGCACAGGCCTCTTGGAGTTAAATTTGGCCCCTTAGAGGTAGTCTGAGCCATCCCTCTCCCCCAACCACCATCACTCCATATTCGTGATGTTTCAGCTGAGTGGTTAACAATTACAAGGGAGGGGCTGTTTAAGTCTCCTGTACATGTTATTCTGAACTGCTTTGTCAGCTTCTGGATTTTTCTGCTGTCTGTCCTGGAGATCCCTGTCTAGACTCTGCGGAGAGACAGTGGGGACAGAGCACACACAACCAGAGCAAATGTTGAAGGACTCTCTTTTGCATGTGTCTGTCACTCCCCATTTCTCAGCAATTCTGGGCTCGCTTTTCTTCCCATTTCAGCCTCTGAGCCTGTGTGTGGGCGCATGTGCATTTCAGCGTCTTGTTTGCGCCTGTTAATACGTGGTTTAGTAATATGGCATGATTCGCACGATTTGTTGTTGTTGTTAAAAAAAAAGAAATGGACTGAGAGTCAAACACAGACTCCGGAGTTGCACTTCATGTTGTTGAACATTTTTATTTGTGAGAAAATCCTCTGAAATGTACCTTTCGAAGAAAAGTCATATCACCTTTAAGAAAAGAACTTTGGTTATGATAACACTGACAGTAATTTGCAAGTGAGGATATTTTCCTCTCTGTACAATTTTTTTTATATTATTATGTCTTTAAAATTAATTAAATTATTCATGCCAATTAGAAAAATAATAATTCCTATCTCTTTTGAAAGTTTGAAAGACACATAAAATTATTTGACACCAATGCCCAGAGAAAACCATTAACCATTAACCATTAATTACAATTTCTTATGTTTCTAGCCATTCTTCCTCACCCTTTGTCCTAATATCAGCCCCAATGCTTTTCTTCTTGGGATTGTGCTTGGCTACAGGAGTGAGTGTGGGTCTGTATATAATTTAAGTGTTTGTCCTTAATCTGCACCAGCACCCATTGAGATGCCACTAGTTCCCATCTGGTTTTCAGTTATTAATTCACAGTAACAAGTCATTTCTTTCTTCTCTTGAATATTAATCCTAAAGCAGCTTCCATTCTGCTACAGTCTGAGTTAGCTACACAAAAAGGAATTATCTTGCTCTCCCCCATGATATTTTGGGGGCAAAAAGAGGTATCTTCTTTGAGATTTTCTCAGGCTTTACTGCCAGGCACTCAAAGCA
>NW_007726748.1:87749-88172 GCF_000696425.1 Galeopterus variegatus
CATGCATTTAAAGAAAGATGCAGACATCACTACCCTTGTGGTAGCCAGCCCTGAGATGAGCCTCACCTCCTGATATTCTTGCCCTTGTGTTGTCCTCTCCCACATTGTATCAGGTTTGGCATATATGACCAGTGGACTATGGCACAAGGGATGCACTAGATCATAAAAGACACTAAGCCTTCTTCTTTGCGATCTTTCTTGGAGTATTCACTCTGGGGGAAGCTGCTATCATATTATGAGCAGCACTATGGAGAAAACCACGTGATAAAGAGCTAAGGCCTCCTGCCAATACCTCTGTGGGTGAGTTTGGAAGAGGACCCTCCGATCCTGATCAAGTCTTCAGCCCCTGCTGAAGTTCCTAGGTAGTTTTCCTTTGTATGGCTGTATCTCAATTTATTTATTCACCTATTGAAAGATATATGG
>NW_007726748.1:88398-89006 GCF_000696425.1 Galeopterus variegatus
GTAGTTTTCCTTTGTATGGCTGTATCTCAATTTATTTATTCACCTATTGAAAGATATATGGATTCATTTCAGTTTTGGCCATTATGGAAAATATCACCATATATAATCTTAGGTAGGTCTTTATGCAGAAATATGGTTTTATTTTTCTGGAATAAAGATGTAGTTGTGGAATTGCTGAGTCCTATGACAATCAAATGTTTATCAGGAAATGGCCACTACTTTTGCCAAAGTGGCTGTGCCATTTTACGTTCCCATCAATAATACAGGACAGTTCTGGTTATGCTACATTCTTACCAACACTTGGTATTATCAGCCTTTTTTAGGTTTAGCCATTATGATGAGAGTTCTTCTTCTGTTTCATGTTTCAAATCTTTTTTGAAACATTACTTTCCCATTTGACTACAGGGTAATGTTTCATTTTTCAGATTCACATTGCTTTTTAATTATTCACATGTAGCTTTTGTCATGTCTTGATTTGTTTTTAAACTCTCCATTTACTTATCTCGAATCTAGATGGGATCTACTCAGTTCTAACTTTTGCTTATTTTCAACTTGGGATGGAATTGTCACATTGTTTCAGACAAAATGCTGCTTCCCAGAAAGTGAGC
>NW_007726748.1:90170-92236 GCF_000696425.1 Galeopterus variegatus
GTGGTAAGAGCTATGTTGTACTCCTATTTTTATCACTCAGATGTCCTGACATACAGCAGACTGCTGAAAATATATGTTATATTTGGTTGAACTGAACTGAATAACATTACTGAATTTTTATGGACAATGAAATATCTTTTGAAAGCCATATAACAGCAGATTTTTCACCCATTATTGTCCCCAGGTTCACAGGCATTACTGCTGCAGCTGAAGAAAAGCCAGTAGCCTCCTGATCTCAACTTGCATATCTTCTGTGGCTTGGTGGTCCTGTTCCCCACAAGCTGTAGTAATCAAATTTAGAGTTTCAAATTATGTATAGGTCTTAGAACTTGTGGACAATCACAAGTGCATTTCACAATTTACAGAGAGGAATCATTATAAGCAGGGAAAAAAATAGAAACCAAATTCTTCAGGTAAGAAGTTGAGCTCACCACTGGCAACAGTTGGTGTTTTTCAACCATAGCTGTTCATTGGCTTTACCTGAGGAGCTTTAAAAAAATCCTGCTGCCTGGATCCACGGTTATGGCCAGTCTATATTGCATTTTTGTATGAATAGAAAAAAAACATATTACTTCTGAGAAGGTGCATCCCTGGGTCCAAGGCATGGAAATCAGGTACACCTTTGTATGAATTAGGAAAAAGCATCTCTTCTTCTGGACAATTTGAGACTAGTTCAAAAGCCCAGACTCTACTTGCCTCAGTGGCTGAGGATCCTTGTACAGTGAATAGCATATACAACTGTCTGTGGAAGCCCTATCACGTACCTGTCCAGACCAAATGAAGGTGTATCTCTTGGCTGTGGAATCTGGAAACTCCATTTAAAAAAAAATCTCCCCAGGTGATGCTGATGGAAATGAGCGGTGAAAACCTGTAAAAATATACAGCAGGCAAAGGAGCTTGCAGTATTTCATTCATTCTCCAGTCATTCATGTAGCAGTTATTTACTGCATATTTAACATATGTACTTTCAAGATCCACATGAAGTTGATTTACTTTGTTGCAGAGGTGGGACTCATTTTGAAAGTTTATGTACAGACAAGTATCTTTACTCATTTTATAGGCACAGAGATGGTGCCTCACAATCTCTGAGAAATAAAGCAACTTCTCACACATTGAACACTGCAACACCATTCTCTAGTGAATAGTAATCAACTTCTGGCTCTTCAGGGTGTTTCCTTTCAAGGTCACCCTGAAGTAGTAACTGTAAAGGGACTGACATAACGAGGAACATATGTCCTAGAAAACCATTTTATCCCCTTGCCCCCATCCAGATTTAAGACCTTAGTACTAAATTGCCCANCCACACTATTTTTCTTCCTTCCTTCTGGATTGTTTTCTGTGAGGATTTTTCTCCCAGCTTTTTATATATATATATATTTGTATGTGTGTGTGTATATATACACACACACACATATATAAATACATACGTATATATAAATACATATATATATAAATACATACATATATATAAATACACGTATATATATGTGTGAATATATATATATATATATGTATGTATGTTTAGCTTCCCCAGGAATGCTTCTGAGAAGTTGAGGGGAGCTCCTAAAAGGGAGTCTCTTCATATCTTTTAATTTCTCTTTGCACCTCTATACTGTATCAATCTTTGTGGTAAGAGCTATGTTGTACTCCTATTTTTATCACTCAGATGTCCTGACATACAGCAGACNTGAGCATATTTACAAAAAAGTCCCAACATATCACCTCCTTTTTCCTTGGGCAGAAAGACACATTGCTCAGTCATCTAGATAAGCACAAAACATCCCCAAGTACACACATGGGTGCAGGTGAACTCCCCTTAGTTCCACAGTTTTGAAGAAACACATTTGGCATGCTCACGTCTGATGGAAGGATACTTTCTTCTCTTTTCCCTCACTCTCATTGAAATAAATTTTGGAGATCTACAGTACCCAGTAGGTACAACCACCATGGTGCTGCTGTCTCTCCTACAGCTTTTCTGTTGAGACATTACTTGGATAATAATTTTCCACACTATTTTTCTTCCTTCCTTCTGGATTGTTTTCTGTGAGGATTTTTCTCCCAGCTTT
>NW_007726748.1:93467-95474 GCF_000696425.1 Galeopterus variegatus
CAGTGGCTGAGGATCCTTGTACAGTGAATAGCATATACAACTGTCTGTGGAAGCCCTATCATGTACCTATCCAGACCAAATGAAGGTGTATCTCTTGACTGTGGAATCTGGAAACTCCATTTAAAAAAAATCTCCCCAGGTGATGCTGATGGAAATGAGCGGTGAAAACCTGTAAAAATATACACGTACCTGTCCAGACCAAATGAAGGTGTATCTCTTGGCTGTGGAATCTGGAAACTCCATTTAAAAAAAAATCTCCCCAGGTGATGCTGATGGAAATGAGCGGTGAAAACCTGTAAAAATATACAGCAGGCAAAGGAGCTTGCAGTATTTCATTCATTCTCCAGTCATTCATGTAGCAGTTATTTACTGCATATTTAACATATGTACTTTCAAGATCCACATGAAGTTGATTTACTTTGTTGCAGAGGTGGGACTCATTTTGAAAGTTTATGTACAGACAAGTATCTTTACTCATTTTATAGGCACAGAGATGGTGCCTCACAATCTCTGAGAAATAAAGCAACTTCTCACACATTGAACACTGCAACACCATTCTCTAGTGAATAGTAATCAACTTCTGGCTCTTCAGGGTGTTTCCTTTCAAGGTCACCCTGAAGTAGTAACTGTAAAGGGACTGACATAACGAGGAACATATGTCCTAGAAAACCATTTTATCCCCTTGCCCCCATCCAGATTTAAGACCTTAGTACTAAATTGCCCAAGTTTCAGCAGAAGGATTAAGCTTCATGATGACAGACACAGAGAGAGGGAGAAAGACATTCTTTTGGCCTCAGAGTTTATTAGTGTTTATACCATTCCAGAATGGGTGCGAGTATTTTGGGGAGTGATTTACTTTATTCAGCAATGTCTGATAGAAAGAGCCCCACTACCACCAGAGTGGAGTGCCTGATTGTAATAAGAATAAATAACAGATTAAAGATTAGCAAATGTTGAATCATTTCATTCATG
Organism: Galeopterus variegatus; assembly: GCF_000696425.1. Classification (NCBI taxonomy): domain Eukaryota; kingdom Metazoa; phylum Chordata; class Mammalia; order Dermoptera; family Cynocephalidae; genus Galeopterus; species Galeopterus variegatus. The sequence continues at coordinate 94,440 of NW_007726748.1, forward strand.
ATGATAAAAGTAATGTCATTTTATAAAACTCAACTTCACTTTCATAATCTGGACATGATCACTGTTTACACTTTGGTATATTAAATTGGTATATTAGATAGTACATGCGTTTTCTATTCTCTTCTTATTTAAGAATACATTGTGAAATGTGTTCTGCTTCCTTAAGTGTGCTTTAAAAACATGATACTAAGCTGCTAAATCATACAATATTGTTAAGGTTCTTGATACACTGCAAAGCTATTATCCAAAAATGTAAAAATATTTACCTTAATCAGTAATGTAGGAATGCCTTTTTCCACTACTTTCATCATTTCGAGAATTTTTTTAAAAGCTTTGCAATTTTTTAAGGTGGTAATGTTCTTTACGTTTTTATAACTTTTTTTTTTTACTGTTAGTAAGAAATATTTAGCACATGCTTATTAATCTTGGTTCTTCTATTTCATTTTAGTGAAGTTTATTAATTTATGCTTTGTCAATTCATGACATATTATCTTTGTCCTTTATTAAATTATTGCCTTACTAGAGTAGGGCTGTTCCTGAACTTTCTCTTCCATTTCATTGATCTTTCTATTCTTCAGTCAGATTTTAGTATTTCTTAGGGTAAGCCATCTTAGTTCTCCTTTTCTTTTTAATGTTTCTTTGTGTATTATTTATTTTTTTCAGATATATTTTAGGATAATTTTGTTAAATTCCTCCTCCATTTCCACTCTTTGACTTAGTGGCATTTCAGTTTAAAAACTTACGTTCTTCTAAAATTGATCTTTACTCTTCTAGAATACTAAACATTGTAAAATTTTCAAATTAATTTTATTATATTAACATAAACATCAACAGCAAGAGAGCATGCTCAATTATGCTTTTGAAGAGAGATCTAAGATTCTTCACAGAAAAAATAAAAATTAAACATACATGACCTCTGCCCCTGGCAAAAATGGAGTCACATAGTCTGCATGTCCCTCTTGCCTGACACAACTAAAAAAGTGGGCAAAAGATTTGAAAAATATATTCAGAAAGGTAGAGGAATGGGGCCGGCCC
>NW_007726748.1:96092-97620 GCF_000696425.1 Galeopterus variegatus
GGTTGCGATCCATTGCCGGACATGGAAAAAAGACAAAAGACAAAAAAAAAAAAAAAGAAAGGTAGAGGAAAAGTTGAGTATATTAAGTAGAGACACAAAAAATACTAAAAATACCCAAATAAACTTCTATAGATAAATATTTTAACTAATAACAGATTGTATACTTCAGAAGAATTTATTAATAAACTGGAAGACATGCAATTCAAAATGAAACACAGAAAAAAAAATTTTTAAATGTATAAAACATCAGGTATCATGGGACAATGTCCAGCAGCCTAAATATATGTGTAATTGAAGTCCCTGAATGAGAGAAGGAGCAGATAAAATGTTTGAAAAAATAATGGTTAAATCATTTTCAAATTTGGCAAAAAATTAGAAACCTACAGATCCAAGAAGCTCAATTAACTCCAAGCATAAGAAACATGAGCGAAACTATAGCAAGTTACATCATAATCTAACTATTTAAAACCAAAGATAAGGAGAAAAAGTTTAAAGCAGCCAAAGAAAAAAAATTAAATATACATTATGCCTCGGTCAATTTTCCTTTTTCAAAAGAATCCAATGATAAGTTATGTTTAGAAAATTTGTTAACAAAATTTATCAAGACAAATGGAAAGAATCATATCATTATTTCAACAGTCACTGAAAATACGTTGCTAAAAACACAAAATCTATTTCTCATAAAATTCTTTGTAAACTAAGAAGAGAGAGTCCCTGAACATGATAAAAAATACTAAGTTTATGACAACTGATGAAGTAAAGTGATACATGGCACGAATATGAGGATGTCACCTCTCACCTAATTAATATAGAAGTTCAATGAGAATAATGTCATAACCCTAAGAGGTTTTTAATGTTTGTTTTGAGCCAGTTTTCTTACTCTAACTTCACCTTGTATCTAAATCTGCAAATTAGATTAAATTTTACAATTGAATCTGTTAGGCATCAAGGTAGGAAATACTGTCATGTGTGAATAATAACTTTATTTCTTTTCAAATCATGGATACCTTAGGCTGTTCTTTGGCAACTGTATTGATTGGAATGTCCAGAATAAAGTGAACTAATAGCAAAAATAAATATGTAGTAAAGAATTTGGTCTTGCCCAAACTGAGGTCTGGCCTTTGTCCCTGGCACCTGGGAGATAAACTCTAAACCCTTGGAATTTCCTGATTAATAGGAATCTTTGTTATTCGTGGTGAACTCCTTGTTCCACACATTATAGTTTAAGCTAATGAGCTGATTCATGGCGGGCCCCTTGGGTCACATGATATAAGCCTGACCTCTGGGGTGGGGAAACTAAACACTGTGATTGACAACATGGACAATCAATCAATCATGCCTATGTAATGAAACTCCCATAAAAACTCTGGACACCAAAGCTTGAATCATCTTTCTAGGTTGGCAATGCTCCGTGTTTATTGTCACACATGGAAATAACTTGTTCTGAGGATTACAGAAGTGTTTCATTTAGAATCCTCCCATACTCTTCCCTATGAGTCTCTTCCTTTGGCTGGTTTTTCTTCTTCTT
>NW_007726748.1:98652-100258 GCF_000696425.1 Galeopterus variegatus
AAGTGAGGGTGGTCTCGTGTGGACTCCTCTCAAATTCTGTAGTTGAACCTAATCTCATTGCAGTTGGTGTTAGATGTCTTAGAAAGACTTTTCAGTTTGGAGGACGGTGAACCTAATCTTGTAGTTTGGTCAGTTCTGGGTGATAGAGGTCACCTTTGTTTTATTCTTGCATGGATCATAAATTTCTTTAGTGTTTTATTGCTGAGCATAATTCTTATGATTTGTGATAAACATAGTCTTTATGTTTAGTATAGTGTGATAGTATGTTATAATACTATTCTTTCATCCTGGTTTATTTCTTTAAAGATCAGGAATGGATGCTAAATTTTACCACATGCCTTTTTATTGTTTTCTGCCTATTTGATAATAATAGCTATACACTGAGGACTCTCTTGCAATTGTGCTAAGGAACTTTACATACATGATTTCATTTAATCCTCACAACAGGACGATAAGACAGACAATATTTTATCTCCATTTTGTCTGTAAGAATACAGAGGCACAGACTGGTTAGGTAATTTTCCCAAGATCACACAACCAGCAATTGGTGAAGCTAGCATTGGAAGCCCCATTTTTCTAACTCTAGATCTGGAAATCTAAAATTATACTACACTGTGTGAATTATGTCAACATATTTTTTGTGCTAAAATATTCTTCTTTTTCCAGCCAATTCTTCACAATATATTTTTCTATTAGTATGTTTTTATGTTCAATTTACTGGTATATTATATAGAACTTCTACTTCGGAATATGAGGTTGGCATGCAGTTTTCTTTCATTGTGCTTTGTAACAGGTTTATTAGGCTAGCTTGAGTAAAAGAACTGAAAAGCCTTACTTCTTTTTATGCTCTAGATAAATTTCTGTATAATGGAGATTCTTTGGTGCATGACTATTTAAAAGCAATTTCTCGTTAAATCATCCATGCCTTCAGCCTTTTCTAGAGGTGAATTTTGTTATCTATTTTTAAAATGATATCTTTTTCAGTATCTTTCCAGGTAACTGGTTCATTTGGAATATCTACTTTTTAGTCTATTTTAATGCCTTATGTGTGTGTATATTTAATGTGTGTGTGTATGTATATTTCTATATATGGATATATTTCTATGTATACATACATAGACATATAATCATTTCATCATCTTTTTCAAATTCATTTTTGTTGAATTTCACATAGTATTCCTTTGTATTCATCTTTCTTATGCCACATTTACTTTTTATTTATTAATTGTATGAATTTTATTTTTCTTTTTAGATTGTCAGTGGTGCACATATATTGCAACTGTTATTTTTGATGACAAATTTAGAGAGATTTCAAAGGAAGTTATGTGTGAGGTGCTAATTTGCCCTTTACATTGAGATGAAATGTCAAATTGCATTATTCAAAATTTACTAATGATAACCAGCACTGGCCCAGTCTTATTCAGCCTTTCTGCTGGTTGCATTTGTACTATCGTGTTGGTTGTTTGCTGACCTCTTGATACTAGGTGTGATGTTCAGTAAAACTCTGACCCTTGTTCGCTTGGGGATCCTGTGTCTTAAGATAATAAAAAAAAACTCAGAAGGGCTCTTTCCTTCAGATACCTCTGATTTTAAAAGCAGTATGGTA
>NW_007726748.1:100602-103204 GCF_000696425.1 Galeopterus variegatus
GCGGGAGTGCCGCCGCACTTCCCAAGCGGCGCACTATAGCAGTGCACCACCGGGCCGGCCCTATCCATGTCTTTTTTTTACTTGTTTTTGGATTGGTATTCAGTGTTACATCTTGAGTTGGAGTACTTTTATTCCTTTGTAATGAATGTGTCTACCTTACAGTGGCTCCTAACCAGGAGAGGATTCTTTAAGACCCTCTGTTGAAGAGTTGTCACTGGAAGTGGGTTCAACAGAAGGAAACAAAAGGAAAATCTCTTCATGTGGGACTCACTATCTCCTCCTTTAGCTGTGAGTAGTTTAGCATTGAAGACACCACCGTGGGACTTCATAGGGAGTCCAGCAGTTCGTAGGGATATTAACAAAGATTTCATTTCTCTTACTTCTCCATCCCCTTGAAGTTATGTGTGGCCATACTGGCTTTGGCCATTGAAATATGATCAAAAGTTGTAGTGATGTTTGTCTGTTCTGGGCATGGTATGTCACATTTTAGTACCCTTCTTAGAGATTGTGGAAGCTCATGTCAAGATATAGATTCTGCCCACCTGGGTCCCTGAGTGATAACAATGAGCAGAGCTTATGTTAGTGATGTTGTGTCATAATAAATAAATGTAAATAAACACTTTCTCTGTTAAGTGACTGATATTTTGGGGTTTATTGTGACTGAAACTTATCCTAGCCTATCCTAACTGAGATATCTGCAGTCATCTGAAGATTTAAACTTCAGTGCATGTGATGAATCTTCTGAGCTTCCTAGATTTAAGTAACCAGAGGCTTTGCAATTATATTGAATCCTTTATGTTTTTATGTATTATCTTCTTAGCAAGCTCATAGGATCTGCCAACTCTTATTTTATGTAATAGTGTAGTGATTGAAAGTAGGGGTTTTAGAGCTAATCTGACTGGTTTCAAATCTCAGCTCTGCTACTCAGTAGCTGGGTGAGCTACAGAGTCACCACTGTCTTTAGTATTCTCATCTATAAAACAGAGAGAGCAACTTTACTTAACACATGGGGTTGTTGTGAGGATTAAATGACTTAATACATATAAAATACTGTTACCAGTGGCTGTCACAGAAGAAGAGGTCACCAAATGTATGCTATTATTACATCTTTTTTACCTACTCACAGTCCTTAAATGAGTTTCTTGAACATATTTTCTTTAATTTTCTGGTTTAGCAAATGTGTCCTGCCTCTAACTTCAGGTGAATTAACTGTGATTAACTGATGCATATGTATGTATGCGTTTATGTGTGTGTGTGTACACATATATACATATATATATATACATACACACATGTGTGTGTGTGTGTGTGTGTGTGTGTGTGTGTGTGTGTGTAGTGAGAGAGAAAGAAAGTACCTTGGAAGTCTCAGACAACACCTTGTAAATAGTCCTTAATGACTGGGCAGGATCTTCTGGAAGTTGTAGGGAGGCAGCAAGGATGAGGGGAGGGAGCAGAACTTCGGTTGAGACCCTTGGATTATTCTCCTGTTGGCCTCCTCCTTGAGGTCTGAGTGCCAGGCTGTGCAGGTTCCACCTGGACAGTAGCCATGCCCCAGGTCTCAAACCTTTTCCTAGTTTAACTGCTCCCACCCTTGACTTGTACACAAAGCTCTCAACCTGAATATTTTGTTGCAGACTCAACACTTCTATTGGAATATATTATGTCAAAGGCATCTCAACTCAGCGTATTCAAGTTTTTCTTAAAAGTTTCTCTCCAACTCTGGCCCTGTTTTCTGCCATCTTTCCCACTGGCACCACCATTGATCCAAATCACATGCCAGGAGTGATGAATAATCCTCACACCTTCCCTTTCTCTTTCCCTCCAAATCCCCATTCATGATCCACTCGGGTCAAATTAACCTCCGCATACCTCTTGAGCCTGCTTTCCTTCACTTCTGCTGCTAACACGTTTTAGTGCAAATGGCCATCACCTCTCTTGAACTGCCGCCATCCATGTCACCAGCTGCCTCTTGCTGTCATTTCCTCTGTGCTGCTCTCCACCCATAGTGGAATGATAATATTGATATTTGTTTCTGAGATTTTGTCATATTCCCTCTTGCAATCTTCAAAGGTAGAAAGTAAACTTATTAATGTAGTCATCAAGGCACTCAGTGTTCTTGTCCCTGACTGACTCTATCATTTCATCTTGTGCCTGTCTCCCCTAACTCCCAGCACTTTTTTTTCATTCCTGAACTTGTCCTCTCTCTCATTTGTAACTTTTGCAATGAAATCCTCTGTGCTATTTGTCTAATGAAATCTTCTCTCTTTTAGGTCTCATGTAAAACATCCCTTCCTCTAAAAACCTTCCCTGACTTCTCTGGCTATTCCCTGTTAATTTTGTTCATGGCTATTTACTTTCTGATCAGACATTTGATGCCTTTTAGTATGCCTGCAGTATTTGACCCCAAAGAAACAAAAAATCTAAAACATGATAGTCAATGATTGCATAGGAACCAGAGGATGGGGCAAAAAGATCGCTTTTTTCGTTGTGTTGCTCACGGCTTAGGTAGGTATTTCTGAGTTCCATTCTAAGGTCTCTTTTCTCTTGCTCTCAGTCTATCATAGCACCCTCTTCTACACACCCTGCCCTGCTCTGTGCTTTT
>NW_007726748.1:103898-111168 GCF_000696425.1 Galeopterus variegatus
GGAACTGGTCTGTACATGGGATCCGAACCCTGGGACGGGAGCGCTGCCGCGCTTCTCAAGTGGCGCACTATCCAGTGCACCACCGGGCCGGCAGTGCTTTTGACCCCAAGAAGATAAGACCACAGCAGCTCCTTAGTTTTTTTGTAGATGGAAGTGCTGGGTCTTCCACATTTTTCACAGGGGATCATCTGCAAGAGAAACAATGTTTTTATTTCTAATATTGGCCACTATATTGCATAACGAGTCTCTATGGCTTTTTTCTGTCTTATCAAATATACCTTTTCAAAACCAAAATCTGACTTTGTAGGGGGATTAAAGGAGATAGGAATATGAAAGGTTCAAAGAAAGGGTCAAGAAAGAAAGAAAATTCCATCCTGCTAAACAGCTATTAAAGGAGATTTTAATCTGTTTATTTGAAAACCATCTGCCTTCCTCACTAGACTAGAGGACAAGCCTCTTCTCTATTTTCCTCACCATTGTATATCTAGTGTGTGGCACAGTGGTACATGTGTATTATGTATACATGTGTATATATATGTACATGTATGCGTGTGAAGTTTATGTTGAGTGTCTTAATAAATATGGAATGAATTCTCTGTACAAGTATTGACTATGACCCAAATTGAACTTTCTACCGCTTGCTGCTCTTTTAAAACATCTTTTCTAAAACAGGTAATTAAAACTGTACACAGAGTACATATTTGTGATATTATGAAACATATATTTGGTCTTTGTCCAATTTTCTGGCATGCAACCCCAAAGGGATGTCTTTTTGTAGGTTGATGAGTAGACTGGTGGCTGCAGTCCCTAGGTAGCTTCAGGATTGTGATTGGTCACCTGAAATACCAAGGCAGGATTAGACAGCTGGGACTTTCAGTCCCACTGCCCAACCTTCCTGTAGGAGAGGGGCTGAAGGTTAAAGGCCAGTGATTTAATCAATCACGCCTACATAATGAGGCCCCAAAAGGACTGGGTTCAGAGAGCTTCTGGATAGCTAAACAAGTAGAGGTTCCTGGAGGGTGGTTCTGCACCCCTTTCCCCACATCTCACCCTAGGCATCTCTCCATCTGTATTCTTTATAATATCGTTTGTAATAAACCAGTAAACATAAGTGTTTCCCTGAGTTTTGTGAGCTCTAGCAAATTATTTGTCCTAGCAAATTAATCACACTCAAAGAGGGGGTCTGTGAACCCCCACTTGAAGCCAGTTGGCCTTAAGTTTCAGAGGACCAGATTTGCAAGTGGTTTCTGAAGTAAGGGGTAAGTCTCGTGGGACTGAGCTTTCAACCTGTGGGATCTGACACCATCTCCAGGTAGATAGTGTGGAATTGATTCGAATTAGAGGATATCAAGCTGGTGTCCACTGCAGAATTACTTGGTGTGCAGACCCCCTGAGCATTTGGTCACTGGAGCCTTCTGTATTGATTGTTGCTGAGTAAGAGTACAGAAGAAAACATTTGCTTTGTCTTTTCCTATGTGCTCGATATCTTATATCTAAATTATTTGTTTGTGATTTGTAGCTGTCAGGAGACATTGAGGACAGTATTGTTTTTATTAATATATATTCTAACACTTACATATTTATAATGAGTGTAGGGTGAAAGTTTTATTTGCCTAATTGCATGTGTATCTCTAATATGTTTGCCCATATTAATTTGGTTATTTGATTATTTGTATTACAATTATTAGACACTCATGTTTGGGGGCACATTGTTGTGATTTGGGGGAATAACAAATTAGGAAAAAAAAATGTGCAGCTTCGTTTTTTTGACACTTAGTGTCTGGTGACTGGCAGTTTAATAGGAAATTCTGGCAGAGCTTGCCCTGGATCATGGGACATGTGTCATCCGCTTGGCTCAAACATCTAACATACTACTCCAAAATGTGGATATTTACTTGAATGCACATAAATGGACAAGGCTCTAAAATTCCATTTTTTCTTTTCTATTTGAATGTGGTACCTTTATTGTTGCACAATGCCAAAAATGTGTCCATGCTCAGCTGCAAATTTTTCTAATTCTCCCTGGATCCACTGGACCCGAGAAAGATGTAATTGGTTGCGGATTTGCAATTATGGTTTTTGTTATAGAATCTTTTGTTTTCTGTATGTGGCTTGATTAAGATCTTAATAGAATTTTTAAAAAGAGGATGAATAAAGAAAAAACATAAAGAGCAATATTAATAATATAAATTGTCTTGGTAAGTCAGGACTGATACATAGCAGATTTGTTTGACTCCTATTTACTACTGTTGATGTTCTTTTGTATATTTGATAATGATAAGTGTACGTAATTGTTAATGTTAACAGAATCAAAAAATAGTTATGTGCTATGAATAACTTATTTTAATAAGAAGAAATAAAAATGATGCTGTCATTCTAATAGTGTTTTCACTGGGGTTGTCTTTTGCTTTTTAATTAAATAACAAAAAAATATTTTTTATATTAGACAACAGTAATGGATGGTCTTTCAAGCCTTTAGGTGAGTATGATTGGCAGTTTAGAATTTTTTGTTATCAAGTTTTCTTTCAACTCTTCTTATTCATTTAATAAATGTTCAGGTATATAGGTATTATACTTAATAAACAAAGCATTGATTCTTATGCATTTATTAAAGTCAAATATAAAGGGCCAGCCCCGTGGCGCATTTGGGAGAGTGTGGCGCTTGTGAGCGCAGCGGCGCTCCCGCTGTGGGTTCGGATCCTATTTAGGAATGGCCGGTGCGCTCACTGGCTGAGCGCAGTGCCGACGACACCAAGCCAAGGGTTGCGATCCCCTTACTGGTCACAAAAAAGACAAAAAATTTAAAAAAAAAATAATAAAATATATATCAGATTGTAGATGTTGCAACTCAACTTTTAGTATCTTTAAGAAATGTTGGTAGTAAGGAAAAATTAAAAATCAAATAACTAATTATATTTTACTCTTTAATAGAAAGTAAATGTCACCCATAATCTCACTACACAGAAAATAACCACTATTAATATCTTTGTGTATATTCTGCCTAAAAGGCACATATGTATAACTGCACAAATACACACACACAACCTCACAAACAGTATCTCATACTCTGTAACCTGCATTTATGTTTAAATTTGTATGATTAGCCCCCTGTAATTTAAATACATTTTCCCATATAATATTAATGTGCAAAAGTCCTGTTATGTGAATATACCGTAATTAATTTTACCAATTCCCTATTCTTTGAGGTTTGGTATTTCTTTGATGTACTATTATCAGCAATAATGGATCAAGGTATTTTTCATGTATTTCAAGGCTCTATTATTAACAAAAGACTTGTTATTTTTTAACATTTAGAAAGTTCTGGGCATTTTTGATGAAAGGGGAGCATATTTGTCAGCAGAGACTGAAATCCATGGAAAGAGAATGTGTCCCAAAGAAAAAAAGAGTGAAACAGATCATCCTAGTCCTGTGAAGTACACGTTTTAGATAAATGTCAAGGAAAATGAGAATAAATTCAGTTTTTTGGATTCAAATATTTCCCCTAGTGCACCTCATGGATTCTAGGTTGAACTTTAGGGAGGGGGATGTTAGCACAAAATGCTGGGCTTATTTTCATTCAAGCTCACTGAGATCTTGAGCAAAGCAACACTGTTGGATATCTAGAGGGGAAGAGTACGACTACGTAGGTGAGAAAGACATTCTCTGAATTTGGTTTGAAACACGTCATTGCTATGGGGCAAGGAAGACTCCAGAGCCCACAGGACAGCTTTGCTGCTTATCCATCTCAACACATTAGCAGTGCCTGGGAGGTGGCAGCCATGCCCAGACACGGGCAGCTCATTGCAGCACCTGGAATCATGCAGGCTTCGCTCCATTCACATTCTGAGAGAGATGAGCATTCAGAAACAAATATAACTCAAGAGTTGCAGTCAGGAGATGAAAATATAACCTGTCCCAAGTGGTAGCAGATACAAATTCAGAACAACATTTTAAAATTGTACAATATATTGAAAATATGTCTTTGCATTCGATGAGAGAGATGAGCATTCAGAAACAAATATAACTCAAGAGTTGCAGTCAGGAGATGAAAATATAACCTGTCCCAAGTGGTAGCAAATACAAATTCAGAACAACATTTTAAAATTGTACAATATATTGAAAATATGTCTTTGCATTCGAGAATGATTAGAAAATAACTATTTGGTTTTGACAATCCAAATAAAGAGACAGAACATTATTTGTATGTTAGGTCTTCCTGAATATCTATCTCATCTCACTCCCAGAGTTAACCACAACTGTGAATTTTGTGTTACCATTCCCTGTTCCTCTTTACAGATGTTAGTACCTATGTAGGTATTCTTAAACAATATATTGTTTTGCTTGTTTTAAAATCTCTTACTATATGTATTATTCTAAGATACACTTTTCCTGCTAAACATTACTTAAAATTTATGTATGAACATCTTTTTAACGTTAACCCAGGTTGATGCATATACTAGCAGTCCATTGATTTTTTTCCGTTGAATATATACTCCATTTATTTATTAACATTGTAATTATTTCAAGTTTTTTTTCTTGTGGACACTGCTCCTATGGGCATTCTTGTATGTTTTTCCTGATACACAAATGCAATATTTTTTCCTAAGGTGTATACCTATGATATATAATATATTTTCTAAGGAATATACCTATGATTAGAATTATTGGATCTTATAGAATGTACATATTCAACTTCACTGGGTAATGTCAAAATGTTTTCTAGAATGGCTTTGTGTACATTTATCAGTAGTGTGAATTTTCCCATTTCTCCATCTTTGCCAATGCTTGGAATATTTATTTCTTAATTTTTGTCTGTCTGATAGGTTTAGTGTGAATGTCATTATGGTGTCCTTTATTATAAATACTTTTTTTCTCAAAATAAAGTTAAACTTTTTTATACATTTATGGGCCATATGTATTTCCATTTCTGTGAAATGCTTTGCTCTTTTTTTTCACTATTGAATTATTATGTTTTTCTTACATATTCACAGGTGTTCTACATACAGGTTAATTATATCTTTTGCAAATACATTCTTTCTGCGTCTTTACTCTTTTTTAGTGTTTTAAATTACAGAATTCTTAATTTTGCTCTACTTAAATTTATCAATATTTTGCTTTATGGTTTGTATTTTTTGTGTTTTAAGAAATGTTTTTCTATCTGTGTTCATGAAATATTCTCTAAAATTAATATTTATTTCTAAAAATTTTATAGTTTCTAGTTCACTGGAAATTGACTTACTATACAGTGCAATATAGGAGCACAATTTCATTTCTTTCCCATAGTGATTGCAAATTTTAACACTCTATTAATGTAACAGTTTATTTTATGTTCTTTAATCTGGAATAACTGCTCTTATATAAATCTAGTTTCAAAATATATGGAATTTGTTTTGGAACTTTCTAGTTTGTCCCATTGGTTTTTTGCCTTTATCTGCAATAGTACTTCATTAGATTTGACTTCTTGAAACCCTATTAGTGTTTTGATTTGAACTGCATTGACTTCATGTGTCATGTTGGGGAGAATTGACATCATTATATCATTTATACTTCCTATACATGAACTTACTTTGGTGTTCTTTAATTTTTGCATATTAAATTTTGTATTCTTTTATATAAGATTGGCATATTTTTGTCTAGAGTATGCTGCTTTAAATACATATGTATATATGAGTGTGTACACATAACCACACCCACACCCCACTCATATATATAATATAACTGACTACTGCTTCTGGTATGTAGAAATGCAATTATTTTGTATATATTAATCATGAATGTAGAAAATTTACAAAAGTTATTGATAGATTTTTATATTTTATCTATGCATTATTTTTCCTTTTCTATTTAGCCCATTGAATTACTTTTAAACAACTGTTTTGTTTTTCCTTTCAATTATCTTTTGTTTTTTTATTTTTTTTAAATTCTTTTTCCTTACTGCATTAATAGGACATCCAATATAATATTGATTAGAAGAAATACAGTGAGTATTACACTGTTTTCTGTAACTTTGTTTGCTTGTACTTATAGATGCTCTTGATTATCTAGTTTTTAACAGTTTTTTATAAGTAGATTTTGAATTTTATGGCAAGTTTACTTTTTTTCACATCACCTGAGATTATTACACATTTATTTGCCTTTAATCAGTAATGTGGTGAACTAGCTTCTTCAGTTTTCTAGTATTAAATCATCCCTGTATTCCTGAAATTAACCTCACTTGGTAATGATGTATTGTTTTAAATAGTTCAGTATTTCCTGTAGGATTTTGCGACATTGCTCATGAGTGTGACTGGTCTATAATTTTCTTTGTTTTGTTATCATTTGGTTCTTGCATGAAAATTATTCTAAATTCATAAAATCAACGGAGGAACATNAATTATTTAATGGTGAAAGGACAATTCAATATTCTCTATTCCAAAGTGAATTTTTCATGTTTTATTTTTCTGGCAATTTATTTACTTCATTTAATTTTCTGATTAGTTGGTATAGAAAGTTATTCATAATATTCTTGAATGAGTTTAGTATTGGCAACATGTACACTTATGTGCCCTTTCCTATTCTTACTATTGTTTGTGTATATTCTCTTATTTTGTTTTTGGTTAATTTCAAGAAGGTCTTTATCAAGTTTATTAACTCTTTGAATAACCTACTGTTGAATTTAATGATTCTTTCTATTATACGTCTATTTTTATTCTCTTACCTTTTGTCTGTTATCTTTATATCCTTTCTTCTACTTTCTTTGGATTTATTTTGAAGTAATTTTTTATAGCTTCATATACTGGATGCTTAGTTAATAAGTTTAGAACCTTTTTTTCTTTTATAATTTAAGGATTTAAGGCCGTCTGTTTTCTAAAGTACTGCTGTAATTGCATACCACTATTTTTTATACAATATGATAATATGCTAAACCTACTCACTCTCTTCTCTGTCACTACCACTTATATTTTCTTCTCTTTGCTGATTTCACTCAGTATTTTTTCAGAATTCCTTTCTAGTGTCTTAATCTATCTTCAACAAATGTGTTTAATATGCTTAATTTCTAGAAAATCTTTTCTGTTCTTTTCTCAGATCTGCTTGTTTACATGTGGTTTCTTGTTCTGGTTGTATTTTCAAGTTTCAATATTGTCTTTTTATATTAAGCATTATTATTTGATATTCTGTAATTGGCAATCCTTATATCTGAAGTTTCCGTTTTTCTATTTTCATTGTTCTTATTTCTACTTGTTCTCCCTCATTGTATTTTGTTTTATTGTGTATTTTTGTTTTTGTTTTT
>NW_007726748.1:112826-114348 GCF_000696425.1 Galeopterus variegatus
AAAAGCCATTTTTCTTATGTTACCTTTTTATTTGTTGCTGTTTATTTCTCATCCTTCTTTATGTAGTGGATGCAGCTAGGTTTTTTCCCTACAGGTCCCTTATTGTATTTCCCTATGTAGCAAAGCCCTAGACTTTAAAATTTTTTCATTTTTTTTTGTTAGTGCCCCATATAACAATGCATAACTCCATATAATCAAGGTATGAAATAAATCCAGCATTAATTCTAAGGTTCTTGTTTTTGCAGGTTTTGTATGTGCGTATATGGCAGTTCAGCAATGCATTTAAAAATATGATTTTTATAATAATTTTTCAATACCACTGTATTAGTTATCTACTGCTACATAACAATGTTATCACAAACTTAGTGGCTTAAAATACACTTAATATCTTATAGTATGAATGTGTCTCCCAGAGTTCATGTGACAAAAAATTAATCTCCAATGCAATCATGTTGAGAGGTTAGACCTTTAAGAGTTGATGAGGTGAATGTGTCACTGAAACCCCAAAGGTCCGTTTGCTCACTGTTCAATGGCCAATAATTGAGAGACAAGTGTTGGTATAAGGAAAAGTAGCCTTTAATCAGGAAGCGGCAGCCTGGGAAAATGGTGGACTCATGTGTCAAAGACCATCTCCACTTTTCCCAGGCTTGCCAAAGGGTTTTGTAGGGACAGGTGGTAGGGGGCTGAGTCATGGTGACTTGCAGGCATAATCATAAAATTGTAGATAAACATCAAAGTACCTCTCAGGTGGGAGCTGATTCATGGTGACCATCCTGCATGAAATCAGGTCACAGATTCACTTCCTGTTAACCTCAAAAAGATGTAGTTAGTAAGCTAGTAAAGAATGACCAACGTGGTTAATAATTTCTTCTATAATTATTCTATGTGCAGTTTGAGCAGGAGTCATTATGTTCTAGCAATCATATGAACAAGAATCATTGTATTCTAATGTCCAGCTGCAAGCTCTGAGGTTCAGGTAATAAGAAAAAGAAAAAAAAAAATAATTTAGAAGTTTAACAAAATAGAGTCACTTCTGTTCAGGCTGTTACAGANTATATGTGCTGTGGATTGGATGTCCCCCCAAAGCTCATTTATTGAGACTTAATTCCCACTGACAGTGTTAAGAGCATGGGAAATTCTGTACAGTAATTGAAAAGTGGGGCCTTGAAGAGATGATTAGACTGTGAGGACCATGTTCTAGTAGATGGATTAATAAGCTAGTGGTTTAATGGTGGTCATGGGCATGGTTCTGAGGGCTTTATAAGGAGAGTGCACGAGAACCTCCCTTTCTACTCAAGTCACCCTCCATCTCGCTATGTGGTACCCTGCATCACTGAAGTCACCAGCAAAGAAGGCTGTCACCAGGTGTGTTCCCTGGACTTCGGATTTCTCAGCCTCCAAAACTGTAAGAAATAAATATTGTTTCCTTACAAATGACTCAGTTTCAGGTATTTCTGTTATAACCAACAGAAATGAACTAATACTGTATGTATAGGAAAAAACATAGAACATATAGGGTTTG
>NW_007726748.1:115880-118132 GCF_000696425.1 Galeopterus variegatus
AAAAAAAAAATAATTTAGAAGTTTAACAAAATAGAGTCACTTCTGTTCAGGCTGTTACAGATGGATTAATGCCATTATCAGGGGACTAGGTTAATTGTTATGGGAGTGGGTTCCTGATGAAATAATGACTTTGGCCCCCTCCTTTCTCTAGCACTTGCATGCTGTCTTGCCTCTCTCACTCCCACAATGGAATGACACAGCAAGAAGGTCCTCACCAGATGTGGCCCCTTGATCTTAGACTATGCAGCCTTCAGAACATAAGCCAAGTAAATTTATTTTCTACAAATTACCCAGTTTCAGGTATTCTCCTATAGCTGCAGAAAACTAAGACACACAGTTCCTGTGGGTCGTGAGAAACTTAGCTTAACTGGGTCCTCTACAAGGCTTCAATCAAGGTGTCACCAGGGCTAGTTTTTATGAGGCTGTACTGGAGAAGGATCCACCTCTAAGCTCATGTGGTCATTAGCAGGATTCAGATCCTGGAGTCATGTCAAACCGAGGGCTTCAGCTGCTTGCTTGCTGTCAGCTGGAGGTTGCCTCATTTCCTCACTGTTGCCTGGAGACCGCCCTCAGTTCCTTGCTTCGTAGCTCTCCCCAGCTTCATCAAAGCCAGCAAGGGAGAGTCTCCTAGCAAAAGTGTGTTAGTCTTATGCAACAGTGACTTCTGCCATATTCTATTGGTTAGAAGCAAGTCACAAATTCAGCCCACACTCAAGCGGAGAGAATTACACAGACGTGTAAGTATCAGCAAGTTGGGATCGGGGCCACCTTTTAGGCTGTGTGCCACAGGCACTGTTTAGTTGTTACAGTCAGGGAAGTTGTTCAGAGTATCTGATTCAACTTCTAGAAGGGACATTGGCATGAAGCACACTTGAAGAATCTCCAAAATAACTGACAGTGAGAAGTGGGATTTGAAGGAAGCTGAAATAGAGAAAGTGGGAGAAGCAACCACCAGTGGTTTCTACTAATCACCTTTAAACGCTTCAGTTTGCTTTGGCCTTAAGCAATGCAAATGTCAAGTGAAAATGCAGCATGGAGGCATTGTTCTAAATGTGCTGCTGTCTTTACCAAGTTCTCAGGCCAGCTTCCCTGTTTTTCTTTTTGAAGCTGATCCGTTGTTACAATCATGTAAGTCATGGTTTTTACAAGATTTTCAAATGGTCGGTTTCCTCCTTGTTTAGAGAAAACACTGCAAAGCCTCAGCTGCTCATTTCTCCTCTGTCACTTTCACTCACGGGCAGAGTTCTTTATAATGCATCAGACCCCTGCCAGCAATGGAAACTGTATTTATACTGATAACTCAGGCTAAAACAGAAGCATGACCGATCCAATTCCCTTCGCCTCAACTGTGGACAGTTTTAGCCAAGTAATTTATAGTGGTCAAAATAACCAAAGTCACATTTATCTTTGTGTATATTTACACAGCTTGAAAACAAAACCACCAAACTCTATAATTCTTTTGTCAATGGTTATATCCCTAGAGGCAAGCTTTCAACCTAGATTTTCACTGTGAGACATCCTTGGCAAAATAATAAAGACAGTGACATTTACTTTGTGTCCTTCTATTTTCCTTTCCAACATCCCCTACCTTATTTTGCTTTACCTCTGAGTCATTCATGCATTCCATCCCAGAAGTCTTAAGTCACTGGTTCTTCAGTCTGCAAGTACAGTTGGAGCCTTAATTCCTGCTAAGGTGTTAGCTGAAAATAAGACAAAGTGTTATTGCTTCCAGTGGTATTTGCATTTAAACGACAATCAACAATAAAGGATCTTCAATGAGAGGATTTTAAGTAATGCGGATTCCTGAGATGGAAAGGGATTACTTTTCTGAATCTCTCAAATTATAACAATTTATTTTCCTATAAAACCAGTGATAATAACAATAACTAACAATTTTAGGGTGCTTATTATGTGTAGTTATCAAGCCAAAACCTGTATAGCTTATTTCATTAAATACCCCCTATAGAATGATGAAGTAGTTACTTGTAACCTTATTTTACAGGTCAGGAAATTTAAGCTTAGAGATGTTAAATAGCTTGTCCAAGGTCACACATCTGAAAGATCCAGATCGGTATGAGCCCAAATGCCCGTCTCTTAAAAGTTATGCTTTTCTTGAAGGTAAGTAATATTTTACTGTTGACAATGAAATAGTAAAAAGTGTCCTTGTATATCAGGACTCTGAAATCTTGATCTAGATTGTCCCTAATTAGCTGTTTGAATTTAGTCAAGTCCTTTATGCTTTCTCAGTCCTA
>NW_007726748.1:118732-123751 GCF_000696425.1 Galeopterus variegatus
TAAGCTTAGAGATGTTAAATAGCTTGTCCAAGGTCACACATCTGAAAGATCCAGATCGGTATGAGCCCAAATGCCCGTCTCTTAAAAGTTATGCTCTTCTTGAAGGTAAGTAATATTTTACTGTTGACAATGAAATAGTAAAAAGTGTCCTTGTATATCAGGACTCTGAAATCTTGACCTAGATTGTCCCTAATTAGCTGTTTGAATTTAGTCAAGTCCTTTATGCTTTCTCAGTCCTAGTTTCCTCCTATTTTAAAGGAGAGAACTGATCTAAATGAACAATGAGTTTCTTCTTTCACATATAATCCCAGAATATATTATTATAAGATATATTTGGTATGGCAGACACCAACTATAAATATCTAGCTGCACTTCCAAATTTATACACAGAAATGAGAAAGTGATTACAACCTTATTGAATCAAAGGTAAGATCAAAATCTCCCATTTAGCCAAGTATTTCTTTGGCTCCTGTGAAACATGCTGATTGCTATTATTGCCCATACATTTCGAATTGTTTGGTTTCTTAACTGTTAATTGAAATGTAATTTCATTTGCATAAGATAAGACTAGTATGGCAATTAACACTTCTTACTAATTGCCACCCAATTAACCTGCTTTAGGTGTCTTGGTGTCAGCACAGCATCTAAATATTATCTTCGCACCTTAGTTGACTCTTAGGGCTGTGATTACCTTTTATGGCTTATAAAATTTAAAATTAATTGCATTGCAGCTAGAGCTCTGGCTCAACCTTGTATCTCAAAAAGGGTCCATTAGGTAATTATTTTATAACTAATTAAGTTTTAGCCGTCTCACTAAATCAACTTAAAATGCTCCTCTTACAAAGTAGATTTAAAGGGTCACAAGAGACTCCTGAAAGATCAGCCTCAGAGTCAACCTTACTATACAGATTGTCTCTTTACAGTTTTTCAGGAATATCCATCCATTATAGTTGAATTCCTGTCCTAGGGTTAGAAACCTCTTATGCCCCATTTTACAGACAGAAATTTGACAAAGAAAAACTGTCTTATTTTGAACTGGAATTGATGACAACTTTGGGATCTTTTCCCACCCTAGACTTTGTTTCTGATCTGTTCTCAGCTGCTTGTTCCTACCCTCCCACCCTTGTCTCTTTCCTGTGCTCTCCCAGAGAGGCCGGAGACAAAGAACCAAGACACCAATCCATATCTCCCAGGGCTGGGTTTGGTTTGCTGGATTACAGATATCTTAAAATTTCACTGAGTGAATATCAGCCCTAAGCTTTTGAACACAGGGACTTATCAGTCATCTCAGGAAATGCTGATAAATGTTATCAAAAGAAGAAATAATCCTAAACCCCTTGTAGTAGGAAAAAAATCATTTTTAAAGATGAGACCTTTGTGGAATCAAACGAATTGTTATACGTTCAAATTCTAAAAGGTGAGGAGGGTTACAGATGGAAACACAGCACATCAAACTGAAGATGTTAGAAATATAACTGATTACTCAAATATTCCCCCTACCCTGAAACCCTTATCAAAATAGCTATCACTTTTCTAACCATTAGTAGATGACCATTTACAGTATCACATTTTCTTATGCAGAATTCTATAATTTTCACTTTTAGGAATAAACTGTGGTCCGTCAGTCATTCATTGATTAACTGTTGATTCAAAACTTGTTCATTTAGTATCATTATGTTTTAGACATTGTGCTAAGATTTGATGATACGCTGCTGAATAAAAGACATACTCCCTGAACACAGAGTTTGGGGGAAATATTAGGAAATGTAGGCATTAAACAAATGACTACCTTGTTTGTGAAAATAGAAGCATATTGTGCTAGTGAACATTATGAACATAATTATATTTATTATTATATTTATTATAATTATATTTGTATTTGTAATTATAATTTTAATTATGAACATAATTAGTGAACATTTTAGGAGACCAGATTAGGTGTCAGCTTCAGAGAGAAGGCAGCTTTGTGAAAATGGCATCGAAGTTGAGTCTGGGAGAAAGAGGAGTAATAAATTAGGTAAACAGTCGGTGGTGCTGGCAGGGCCTCTAGGGTGGGCAAGGGTATTACAGGCAAAGGGAGCTTCAAGCCAACACTCTGGCCCAAAGAGAAACTGTGGCACAGGCAAGGAGCCTAGAGTAGCTGGCTCAGTGTGACCATAGAGGATACAGAAAAGGAAGAAGGGTTGAAGGTAGATGTGGAGGTGTAGCCAGGGCCCCATGACACAGGGCCACATAAACCATGCTAGGGATTAACCCTGAAGTGTTGGGAAGTCACTGAGGAATTTTAATTTCATGTGTGATATGGTTAAAATTGCATTTTAAAATATAGTTGTAAGGAAAATGAAGTAGGTTAATCAGGCCCCCTCGCCTCAGGTCTGGTTGGGGGTGGTGCAGCACATTCTTTGTAAACAAGTTGTGTGTGGGTGGAGTTAGTGCACATGCACGCCTGTGTATTTTTAGCTTGTTGCTATTTTTACTGTGTTGTTCTTCAGTGTGTGTGAAGCAGCAGCTCTAACTGGCTGGTCAGCAGAGCTTGCATTTAGAAATAAAGTCTATTGTCTCTTCACTCACAGCTCCAAGGACCTTTTCCTGTTACCTAGCTTTTAGACATGCATGCGAAGTGTTTGTGAACAGGCTTGAGGGGTCTGTGAGCTCCAGACCCAGCCCTAGCTCTACAATTGGCATAGTCTGTGGCAGGATCCTGAGCAGGTATGGGAGCCAAAAGCCCCTTGAGAGAAGGAGGAAATGTGGCTACTCTTGACTATGTTGTCTCCTCTGGCCACTTTCCTGTTGACCAGGGTCTGGTTGTTGCTTGCTATACTGCAAGTCAGCATAGACCAGGCACTACAGCAGAGAACCTCTTGGGATGGGGAGGAAATGTGGTTGTCCTTGAGCCTGTGGTGCCCGGTGGCCACTTTTCTGCTGACTAGAGCCTGGCTACTGCTCACTATGTTGCAAACTGATTGAGATTTGAATAAGAAAGCAGAGTTGTTGGAAGTGCAGATAATTGTCCTGGAGGATGATGTGCAGCAACTGGCCATCCCTACCTTTCACACCAGGGAGGAGGACAAACACAGTGGTGAGTTGGGGGAGACTGTGCATCTCTAGGCATGACCTGTTTTGCATCAGAAAGTGAAATGCAAGCAGCCTACAGCACCGGGTGGACAACCAGTCAGCAATCCATAGGTGACCCAATTCACTACCTATGTCCCATATACCTAGGTTAAATTAGTTGGCTTGGGGAGACAGTTCTAGCAGAAACAGCGGGAGCCTCTGCCTACTTGGCTGTTGCAGTTATGGGACCTAGGCGTGGATAGTGTAGTATGCTGTGGTGAGGAGATGGAAAAATTGGCCTCCATTACTATACACCCATCACTGAGGCAGAGGCTACAGAATAGCTGCAGATATGCACAAGGGCAAGGTAATCACTCCTTGATGGACTGGGTGAATGCAACTGCTCAACCCACCTGGGCAAATGCTGAGGAACTTCCCAAGATTGTTAGTAAAAGGCAAACATATGCTGAGTTGGTCCAAATAATTTGGGAACTGGGGATGTGGCAGTCCATTTTTAATCTGAACACTCATGGCCTGGATGATAAAAATTTTATAGGCAGCATGAGAGACATAGTGCTCCAGAATGCCCCATCAATGTTCTTTGGGTCACTGCTGGCCATACTGGCTCCATACATTGGTCATCCTATACATGAGGTAATGACCATGATAGGCAGCTTGGGTGAAGTAGAGGAGAAAAGACAAGCAAAAGGGGTCCGAAAGGTGGCTAAGACCAAACCCCCAAGAAATGCTCAGGATTTTATCCCAAGGGGATCAAGCAAGACTAGCCTTAAGCAGATGTGGCTTGACTTGCTTACAGCAGGGGTTGATAAAAAGAAAATTGTCCAGCAACCAAATCAAAATGCACCCTGAACAGCGTTTCACCAAATGTCTGGAAACAGGTAGCAAGGAACGCTCAGTGGATTTAAAGAATTTTTTGATTGCTCCCGAGGAGGCAGATGAACTATTCCATTTTGACTAGGGAGCAGGCCAAAGTGCTCATCTTTTGGGGGCAGGCAAGGACCGGAGGCCTTACATCGAATTGGCAATACATTGTTCAAGGACAAATGTGCAGCATGTTTCGGCATTAGTGGATACAGGCACAGAGTGTAGCCTGATATATGGCAATCCAGATAAGTTTCCAGGGGCCACAGTTTGTATAGATGGCTATTGAGGACATACTTTTGACATCAAAGCTGTGTCACTGTCATTGGGCATAGGATGATTACCCCTCATGTGTATATTGTATATATATCCCCAGTAGCTGAATACATCTTGGGTATGGGTGTACTTTATGGCTTGCACCTGCAAACAACAGTTGGAGAGTTTGGGCTGTGAATATGGACAGTAAAGCCTGTGTTATGGGGACATGTTAAACATGACCCACAGGTGTTACCCAAGCCAAGACGTGCAGCTAATGTAAAGTAGTATCACCTACTGGGAGGACATGCAGAGATAAGTGCCACTATATTGAAGTTAGATAAAGTTGGCATTATTTGTCTGGCTCATAGCCCATTTAATGCTCTGATATGGTCAGTGAAAAAACCTGATGGTACCTGAAGAATGCCTGTAGATTATTAAGAACTAAACAAAATAGTGCCTTCTTTACATGCAGCCATGCCTTCAGTTTATGGCTTGATGTATCAGCTGATGACTCAGCTGGAAACTTATCATTATGTATTGGACCTTGCAAATGCTTTTTTTCTCTAATCCAATCTCAGCTGATAGCCAAGATAAGTTCACCTTCACCTAGGAAGGTAGGCAAGTTCAAGTATTGCCACAAGGTTATCTGCATAGCCCAACCATCTGTCATGGTTTAGTGGTTGGGGATCTAGCCAAGTGGACTAGGCCCAGAATGGTTACAATGTTTCACTACATTGATGATGTATGTATTACTAACCTCTGATTCTCTCGCAGATTTAACCCAGACAGTTCCAATGCTGCTAAGTCATTTGGAACAATGTGGGT
>NW_007726748.1:124652-125370 GCF_000696425.1 Galeopterus variegatus
GCATACCCTTGACCCACAACTGTAGCTCAGCTACAGACATATTTGGAACTTCTGGGTAATGGAGAACTTTTGGACCCAATATGGCCCAAATGGCATGACCACTGTATGTATTAACAAAGAAAGGAGCCCTCTGGGATGGGACTGAGGAAGTAGAACAAGCTTACTGGGCTACAAAAAGGGAAATACAGCAAGTACAGGCTTTACAAGTGGTTGATCCCACTGAGCCTTTTGAATTAGACATACATATAACCCAAGAGGGGTTAGGATGGGGTTTGTGGGAGAGACAAGACCAGTTACAAACACCTGTAGGATTCTGGTCTCAGCTCTGGAAGGGCGTTGAAGTGCATTACTCCCTAATAGAAAAACTGTTAGAAGCTGTGTATTCTGCCTTGATGGCCACTGAAGCTATCACAGGAGCTGCCAAAGTTCTAGTAAGGATGACATACCCCACAGTAGGTTGGCTGTGCATGTGGGCAATCACCCTAAAATGGGCATAGCTCAGACTCCTATTCTGTCTAAATGGAGAGCATATATAGAACAAAGGAGCACTGTGTCAATGAGTCCTCTGTCTGAAGAGTTGCAAACTGTGCTAGGACCAGTAGAGGTTGTGGAGTAAACTTTGTCATAACTGTTACCTAGGGAGGTGGAGGCTGTACTTTTCCATGAGGGACAGGGACCTATCACAGAGCAAGCCTGGTATACAGATGGCTCTAGCATG
>NW_007726748.1:125888-127751 GCF_000696425.1 Galeopterus variegatus
GATGTAGTGAATGCCTATTGTGCTTGTCCAGTATGTGCTCAAGAGAGTCCACACCCCCAGTGGGTGCCCCATACAAATGGGCAAATAACTGGAGGAAGGGTGCCCCTGACTTGATGGCAAATAGACTTTGTCAGACCACTGCCAAGGTCAGAGAATTTCAGATACATCTTCACTGTTGTTGATACAGCTACTGGTCTTCTGTTTGTATGGCCTTGTAAGGTCCCAGAACAGATAAGCACTGTGAAGTCATTGAATAGTCTTACTGCCATGCATGGCAGGCCTGTAGTCATAGAGAATGATAATGGAACCCATTTTACTGGACATGGGGTTCAGAGGTGGGCCTCCCAGTTGTCTATTCAGTGGTGATGTTACATGTGCCTTATCATCCCCAGGCAGCAGGAATTATTGAACAGTACAATGGTCTTTTAAAAAAAGAACTAAGGCTATGTACCCAACCCCCATCCCTGAAGGGGTGGACATGGTGGTTATGGCTGACAGTCAGGGTTCTAAATGAGAGACCCTGCAAGGGCAGGCCCTCTGCAGTGGAAGCTCTGTTGCATAGGGCTGCAGCTCCTATATAACTGCAAGTCACTACTGAGGATAAGCTTTTGAAGCCAGGATATGGCAAGAATGGAAATATTCTCTTACCTGCCCCAACCTGTTTACAATGGGGACAGACAGTACGATGGGAATGGCCTTGGCGAATAGAAGCCCCACCCCCCATATATGCCTCGTAGGCTTAATAGGGCCTTGGGGGAAAGGATTAGATGAAAACTTGCAAGTTTCACCTTGGGTGACAAGTATCTGGCCTCCTCGAATAAAGTACCATGGCCTGGAACAGATAAGCACTCTATTCCAAAGGGCACATTTGTATTATCATTAAGACCAATTATGAGTTCCCCTATACTGTTATATGTAGAACCTTCATATCCAACAGTGTTAGCGGATAAAGCATGGTATCATAAACCAGTTAAGAAACCTATTCCTGCCACCACCCTTTCTCAGGATGGCAAACTGGCATGTATCTTACCAGAGGTGTGAGAACTCCCCCTATTGGTACCAATAACCCTTCTGTCTTTTCACCCGTAGTGTTCTGGCTGCAGGCACTACACCAGAGTTGTGTGATAAATGTGTCAGCCTACTGAATATGCATTGAACTTCCCATTAGTATGACTACAGGATACTCATGGAAAATCACACCAATGATGACTACTAACTGGACATGTGTGGTTAATAGTTGAAAGGGCAGAACTACAGGACAAGCCTTAAGGACAAGTCTTAAGGCATATTGAACAGACAATAGGTTACATGAATGTAAGGGTCATTTATCCTCACTAAGGGAACATTGTGGAAGATTCTGAATGTGTAGATTGTACAGCAAGGGACCCTGAAGGGGTGGATTGTGAGGAAGATGAAGTAGTTTTAGTCAGGCCCCCTCGCCTCAGGTCTGGTTTGGGGTGGTGCAGCACATTCTTTGTAAACAAGTTGTGTGGGGGTGGAGTTAGTACACATGCATGCCCGTGTATTTTTAGCTTGTTTCTATTGTGTGTTCTTCAGTGTGTGTGAAGTAGTGGCTCTGAACTGCTGGCCAGCAGAACTTGCATCTAGAAATAAAGTCTATTGTCTCTTCACCCATGGCTCCAAGGACCTTTTTCCTGTTACCTAGCTCATAGACCTTTGTGTGAAGGGTTTGTGAACAGGTTCAAGAGATCTGAGAGCTCCAGATCAGCCCTAGCTCTACAATAGCCCTGGATGGAAAAAGGAGAAAAGACTAGAGAATATTATTACCATCTCCACTCCCGTTCTCTGGCAATATTTTTATTTCAAAAACATTGACTTAGTGGGGTA
Organism: Galeopterus variegatus; assembly: GCF_000696425.1. NCBI lineage: Eukaryota > Metazoa > Chordata > Mammalia > Dermoptera > Cynocephalidae > Galeopterus > Galeopterus variegatus. Next base: position 127,737 of record NW_007726748.1, read on the forward strand.
CCTACAAAACATTAA
>NW_007726748.1:128577-129203 GCF_000696425.1 Galeopterus variegatus
AGAGAGAGAGAGAGAGAGAGAGAGAGAGAGAGAGAGAGCAGTGTACTGTAATAATAATATCCCATATTTATGTTGTATTTCATAATTTTCAAAACATATTTACCTGAATTATTGGTTTTAATCATAACAATCTTTGCAGGTGGTCAGGATAAATATTCCTTTTCTTGTTTGACATTAGTAAATCACCTTTTGCTTTGGGGAACCATTTCACCTACTGTAAGCTATATGGTGTGTGTGGGAATGATCCACTTTCCAGTCTCTGGAGTGGGGTCTGACTAATTGAAGCCAATTAGCATCTCTAATGTCTTGTGCACAGTGATTGGCTTGGGGACAAACTTGAAAGTTAGTTACATCCAATGAAATGTGAATATATATTTCCTGAAAGGTTTTTTTGTTTGTTTTTATTATGCTTTGTTTTGCTTTTGAGAGAGGAAGAGAGAGAGAGGTAGAGAGAGAGAGATCGAGAGATCCTCTTTTCTTTGGGGACTATTTGAGATAGACTCGGAGACTTTGTGTTTCCCATGAGGAGGTATAAAAATGAAAGGTGAGTTCTTGAATTGTGTCAGTCATTTTATTATTTCATAAAGAGTTGCTGGAGCTGCAAGGGAATCAACACGTGAAAATTG
>NW_007726748.1:129746-131879 GCF_000696425.1 Galeopterus variegatus
AGGAAAAGGAAGGAAAAAAAAAAAAAAAAAAAAGCATGGACTTTCCTGGTGAGGACACTTTTTAGAATTGACACACATCACTTATGCTTACATCCAACTGGCCAAAACTTAGTCGCACAGCCCAACCTAGCTACCTAAAAAAACATGAGAAATATAGATTTTATTCTGGGTAGCAATGTGCCAAACTAAAAACCTGGGTCCTATTACTATGGAAGAAGAGGAAAACAAATAATTCAGGACAATTGGGAGACTCAGAAACAGAAGAATATTTAGGACTTCATAGAATTATGAGGAAAACTTGAGAAACAGGCATAGAAAAAGGCAACTTTGGAAAGGTAGGAGGCAAAACTGTAGGAATGGTCTCCTTGGTGGGGGGTGGGGGGTGCAGTGGGATTCAACTGATACTTCCATTCATGTCTCCCCTGATCAGGGTCAAAGCTTTGAGCAAGAACAACAAATAGGTTGAACCTGAACCACATGCTTGCCCTATGGCTGTGCAGAGGTGGTGAGAGGAGGGATCTCTGTTGGGCTTCTATGGTAGGAGGCAGGCATCTGGATTTACTTTCCCACTCTGACTATACCTAGTTAGGGAGAGATAATTCTCCAAAAGAAACGGGGTACTGTTATGTGAGGAATGAAAGTTGCAAGACAAATTAATAATGATAATAATAATAACAATAATGATGGTAATAATAAAATACATTGGCACAACAGTCTCAGGAGGGTAAAGTGCTCTGTCCAAGGAAACATACATAGGAGGCAGAGCCAGGAATAGGACCCAAACTTTTCAATATCCAGTTCAGTACTTTTCCCATTTTACGGCTCTTTCTAAACTCTAGATAATTCATAGAGGGAGCAAAAATACTACTATATCCTTACTGCTGCTGCTGATGCTGCTTTAATAGATATTATCTCCTTTCAATTTTTGTACTTTTGCTCTTACAACAGTCCTAGGATCTAGACACAACATATACCAGTATCTTTCAGCTGAGGAATCCAAGGTTTGGGAAGATTATGTAACTTGCGACAGGTCTTGAACCCAGACCTTTTGATTCCTGTTTCAATGCTCATTCTACTAGGACAGTGGTTCTCAACTGAGAGTGATTTTGCCACCACCTTTCCCTCCTATCCCCAGGGATGTTTATCAATGTCTGGAGACATTTTATTTGTCACAAATAGTTAGGAGTGCTACCGGCATCTGGGGTACAGAGGCAACGGATGCTGCTAAACAGCTTACAGGCTCAGGACAGTTTCCTGCAATAAAATGTAAATACGGCCAAAGTTGAAAAACCCATACTTGGACGATGAAAGGAAGGTAGAATATTTATTTTCAACAATTTTTTGCCCAGAGAATCTAGTCCCGTTTTCATTAATGGCTAAGGAGCATAGATTAGTAAGCACACGGCTCCATAAGGTGGCGCTGCAGCCCCAGTTCTGTTGCCCTTTGCTGTGAGCAGGTGTTGTAGCCCCCAGAGCAGCCCCAAGGAGTCAGTGTAGAATCATGCCCTTTTCACCACCCATGAGTAGATAGGATATGGGGTACCAGAATAGGCTTTGGGATTTGGCTTACACTTGGGTGTCAGCTCTGACATTGACTAACCATGTGACCTTGGAGCAGTTCTGGACTCAAATACAAAATGCAAATCATAATATTTACCTACTTCCAAGGTGCTGTGGAGATTAAATTAAATAAGGCTGCAAAACACTGGACAGAGAGTAAGTTCTTAATAAAAGTTAGATATTTTTGTGATTCAATAAACTTACTTTGGATTCTTTAGAAAAACATAACATTGGACGTTTATTCAGTGTTGTATGCTCAAACATATTAATGTCACTTGGTATTAGGTTATGGTTATGTCCCTGGTCTCTGTATTTTGCCTCCTCATCTCTACCAGGTATATACCAAAGAAATGTTGTGGTGTTCCTATACCATCATGAGAAGGATTTTTTGACTTTAAAAAATTTATTTCTGGGGCTTATAAACTTTTTTTGGAAGTTCTGAGGAGGACCCGAGTCTGATGAATGGAATCAGACAAGTATCTATTGTCCATTCATTTGCCTTCTTTGAAAGTGGGTTAATGAGAGTCTCAGTCTCATCAACCACAGATTTCCCTTTAAACCAGAGAGTCAGGG
>NW_007726748.1:132619-134705 GCF_000696425.1 Galeopterus variegatus
TTCATATGGGTCTTGGTGGGTGAGATGACATTTTTCATGCTGTGAAGGTGTCAAACATCACTACGGGCAGAGGAAAATTTGAGTATAAAGACAGTGTAGGGTGGGCTTGGGCAATAGCAAGGATGAGGGTCTTCAGCAAGATGGGCCTTGGCAGGGTTGAGTTGACAATCATAGGGCAGATGAAGAAGAAACTTCAGGAGAGGAGAAGAGAGGCAGGAAGGGGATGAAGAAAGAAGATGGCTTCTCCAGGAGAAGCATCATACCTCGTCATTTTGATTCCAATGGCCCGGAGTGCCTGTGCCAGCTTATTTTGCATGCAGGCACTCAGTACGCTGCTCACACTAGAGTGCAGGGCTTGGGGGATGAGGAGAAGACAGGGAATGGGCAGGGAGTGCCCCATAGATGATGGCCATGCTTCTTTACTCTACATGTGAGCAGCCTCAGTCTTGTCTACATTAATGAAGAAAATGCATCAGATCAAGAAAAAGGAATGTAAATGGAAACAATATAATTTAATGTCAATGAAAACAGCACCTCTCTCTAAATTCATGATAGAAACACTTTGATTTATCTAATTAAAAATAGTGCGATTTAAAAGGATGGGTTAATGTATGCATTTATTCATTAATGAATATTTATTGAGCATCCCCTCTATTCTTGGCATGAGGCCAGGTGCTGGGGACAGAACAGTGAATGAGAGATGTAGTCCCTGTCTTCATAGAGTTTACTGTCAAGTGCAGAACATGCACACACACGTACCAAGAAATAATGCCATGGATAAGTGTTTTGAAAGATTGTATGGGCATATATTAGTTAGTATTGCTGTATAACTAGTTACCACAAATTCAGCAGCTTAGAACAATATCCATATGTTAGCTCACAGTTCTGCAGGTCAGAGATCTGGGCATGGAACAACTCAGTTCTTTACTCAGGCTCTCATAATGGTAAATCAAGGCATTGCCGGGCTGTGTTCTCATCTGGACTTTGGGGTACTTTTCCAAGATCTGTGGTTGTAGCAGGATTCAGTGCCATGCAGTTGGAGTAAAGAGGCCTTCATTTTTTTGCTGGCTATCAACTGGGGAACTGCTCTCAGCCCCTATTCCATGCCACATGGGCCTTTCCATCTTCAAAGCCAGCAGCCGATAATCTCTCACCTTGAGTGCCCCCTCATCACAGAAAATACTGCCTCGGCATATTCAAATGTCCTAGAAATTATGCATGGCATGTACATCACAGTGAAAACCTTGGGGGACATCCCTACCACAGGGAGCATATAGCCATAACATCATACTTAGATTGGAGTACAGGCATGGGTAGGGAAGATCTCAGAGGAGAGTGATGGCCTTTAGCCAGGTGAGGGGTAAATGATTCACACCAAGACAGTGGACCGAGGCACTGCCTTCACTTTTGCAAATGATGGAAGCAGAATTTGCCAAATCTCTAACTCTTCATTCATTTACTTGCCACCTTGTTCTCTGCCAAAGCTGGATAATTCCTAAATCTTCTGGATTAAACTGTCCCCTTTTTTCACCTGCTTAATGCACCTGACAACAAAGGTAGACAAGGATTGAGGAAGGTCTAGGAGAGACTGCAGAGATTGAGGGACTCCTTCCATTCCTACAGTGGGTTTGCTTTGACTCTTGCCCAAGCTGATATTGTTGAAACCCTTCTCATTGACTCATATTTAGCCTGTGAGGAAAGGCCTGGCTGTGTTTCCTCTGCAGAGAAAGTGCCCAAGTGGCAGAGATGACTCACAATTGTGCTCATTGGCAGTCAAGTCAGACAGATCAAAACTTCACTTTGTACCCAAGTCAGAACTATTTTCCTAGCATTTTCTGGGTCAGTCTGCTTTGAGACACAATCGTCTTTAGAACTTCAATAAAATGTCATTTCACTTGTTTGCGTATTCCATAGTTGGTAGAAGGTGATTCCAGTTCCAAGTGATGATGTCACCATTTTAATGAATGTGGTGTGAAGAGGTAGGCAAAGAAAAATCACTTCCACTTCTTTTCCACAAGGCACAGACAATTAATTCACATGCATTTGACTACATTTCATAAACTCTAAATTCATCCAGCCAGGAAAA
>NW_007726748.1:135135-138662 GCF_000696425.1 Galeopterus variegatus
CTTGCTGGAAGCTGCAGTATTTGACAAAACAGCTTATATTACTGAGAGGTCTTCGGAAGCATTATCTTTTGCTTTTAACTTCATGCAAAAGAAAAAAAATATGAATAAAATTGCTTCTAAGATTTCCAATAAAGATAGGGGCCAAAAGTCAGTATGTGATTAAAGTTCTTTGTTACATGTGGAGCAGAAAATCCCAAGACCTTGTGCCACACGTGGAGTGCATCACATTTTTTAGTGTGAGCTGGGGGAGCTCACACTGAACCCAACTCCTAATAATGAACTCAGCTCTCCCTACCTCATTTTATTCCCACAGCAACTTGGGAGGTAGAAACTGGAATTACCCTTATTTGAAGATGACACAATGGGGGCTCAGAGAGGTTAAATAGCATGCCCAAAGTCACACAGGATTAAGTAGCAGTTCCAGGATGGTCATTCTAACCCCACTCATTGCTGTATGTCAGCTTCCCATCTAAATAACAGCTTAGATCTGTTAAATACTTAATAAGTGCCAGCTACCTTTCTAAGGGATTTATGTATATGCGCTGGTTTAATCTTTACAATAACACCGTGAAATGTTGGTATTATTTTACCCATAAAGTAACTGACTGCAGAAAGGATAAGTAGCTTATCTAAGGCCAGACAGCTAATAAGGTCTTAAACCCAGGTAGTCTGGCTCCAGAGTCTTCCGTATTCTCAATGGTTGTGCTACCTTGTCTCACCTCAAATACCTTTGCCTTAGTAACTCTTACGAGGTGGGTTAGATCTCTTAGCACCACAGTTGTTTCAAAACTTCAAGGGATCTTAGAAACCTTCTACTTCAACCCTACCTCAATTCCACTTGCATGTCCTGGCGCCCTTTCACTCCCAAGCAAGATTTGTAGCTGTTTCATCTCCATCTTCCATTAAGAAGAAAACAAAGGCACACCACACAACAACTTTGATGATCCTGAGTATTACTTAGATAGCCTCTCAATAAAGATGATTTCTGAGTGTATTTTCAGATCAGTTTTACTATAGAGAAGATGAGATTTTTAGATTTGTAGCTGTTTCATCTCCATCTTCCATTAAGAAGAAAACAAAGGCACACCACACAACGACTTTGATGATCCTGAGTATTACTTAGATAGCCTCTCAATAAAGATGATTTCTGAGTGTATTTTCAGATCAGTTTTACTATAGAGAAGATGACATTTTAAAAAAAAAAATGTATATATGAGAAGACCGGGTACTCTTCTAGCTGTTTATGTGTTTTAGAGAATTATAGTGATTATGCTTATTTGAATTGATTCCATTTTTAATTAGAATGGTCTCATGTCTAATTGCTTAGGAAACCCACCTTCAAGTAATAAACAATGTTTGGGAACATTATTAATAATGAGCCAAATATCCTACCACAACTGCATTTTATATTATGCAAATTTAAATGCTCTGTGTCATTAAATTGAATATTTAAAAAAAATGTATTTCAAATAAAGTAAATGTTCCTCTTAAAATTGAACAAAAGATAACATTTACTTTAACAAGCATCAGGGACGTTTGTGAACAGCATTTTATTTCTCTTGATGTGGCATCCTGCTCCTGGCATTTCTTTCATATTCGTGAAGAGGTTTTTCTGAGGCACACCAACTGCTTTTTTCCTTTGAATAAGATATGAGCGTTAGCTTTTTCCCTCAAAGTCTCATTTCTTAGTTCTCCTAATTTCTGTTTGTTTCTCTTTTCAATTCTGTATACCGTTCAGATACTGCCTACTTTGCAGTTATTTTTATTCAGGAAGATAAAACTTGCGAGCATAAATCCCTTTGGAGCTAGGTTGAAAGAAAGACCTTAATGTTGGGAAGCTTTTATATGGAAGTGGCTTTGAATTTTTCTGAGCCTAGTCCTTCTTCTGATCTGGTAACCCAAGGGAAACGTTTAGCCAATGTGCTCAGTATCATATGTCAGTTTTGGTTTCAATTCCGCTGCCAAGGATAAGTTGAGAGATTTGTGACTCAGAGGAAAATAGTAATATAGGTAGCCATTAAAATATGAGATTAATGGGAATTTTTGATGCAGTATACAATTTGAAGCTACTAAATTATCCACAGGCAGGCTCTAACGGATGATGTGCATATTACGTTTTGTTGAGATGTTGAAGAAAAACACCCCTTTTCCTTACAAACACATTCTACTCTAATCAGTGAATGTTTGAAATGCCTTTACAGGCAAACTCCCCCCACACACTTTCTTTTTCACAAGGAAAGAGGGTGTTAGCCTTTGTCTACCTAAGATTGAGGAAAGTAAAAGACTGCAAATCAAAGTATTTTCTCAATAATAATATTGCATTTTCTTTCCCGAGGGTATATTTTGGAAGGGGGAAAGGTAGAACTCTGCAAGGAAGAAGGGAAGGTCATGAAAGAGAGCACCCCCTCCTCCTTATTTAAGTCTACAGAGTCCTTATGTATAAACCAGCAATGTCTCTAATTCTCTTTAAACAGAAGGTGCCCTCTAAGGCATTCAGTCCTTTAACACATTTTTAGAGGGAAATCTCCTGCACTGAAGGGTACTTTAATATGTGACATAACTAGTTTCAAAATAGGACCAAAGGAAAGGGTGGCATGAGGGGAGGTCTGGAGACCTGGGATGAGATTTTCTGCAGGGAGGAGATTCTAAGGTAGGCATAGGGTTTTCCTAAGGCCTCCCTCTAGTCATTATTTAATTATCTCAGAATGTATGAGTGTGTGTGTGTGCACATGCACGTGTGTGTGTATGTGTGTGTCTGTTCTTTAGAACTCCTTCCATAGTCATTAGGAATATTTATAATGGTCAAGAATCTTAAGATAGTAAGTTACTCTTGTTTAACCTTTAATCTGTTACACCAATTTCTTTTTTAACATACTGAATAAGTTTTCAGCTAGAATCTTAATGTCTCCATTTAGTTTTTTTAAGCTGCTAGATAAAACTGTATGTATCTATCATGTACAGTATCATGTTTTGAAGTATGTATACCTTTCCATTTAGTTTTAATATAGCCTAGTATGAATGTTTCTTCCCCTTGAACCTTGCAAAATTAATATATTTCATTCATTTATCCATCAAATACTTTTTGAATTCCTTTTGTTGTCATTATGAAGAGCTTTTTTCTTATATGTACGATTCCTTAGGGTTTTAGGGTGATGTTGAAAAGGCAGAGATATTTGTACAACTTAGAAGGTTTTCCTGAGCCCTTAGAACCTATAATCCTCATGAGAGCAAGCAACGTGTTGCCCCAAGCCTTATTCAGAAGAGGCATTTCAGGGATTTTAATGAGAGGTACCCACTCATTATTGCAATGCATTCTCCAAGTCCCCTCAGTTTCTACTACCACTCCAACATTGCAAAACCATACTATATCCATAACCAGAAGGCAGGTTTATTATCCCCTCAGTTTCTACTACCACTCCAACATTGCAAAACCATACTATATCCATAACCAGAAGGCTTCTATTACCAAAAGAAGCAAGAGGGTCTCCTGGTAGTCTCAGTTTTGAAGATCGTACCCCTTTACTAGA
>NW_007726748.1:138910-141639 GCF_000696425.1 Galeopterus variegatus
AGGTTTATTATCAAAAGAAGCAAGAGGGTCTCCTGGTAGTCTCAGTTTTGAAGATCGTACCCCTTTACTAGAATTTTTTGACATTCTAATTATATACTTGGTCTTCAGTCCTTGATCAATCGGTTCTCTTATGATTAATTTGCCAATGGTGTCCTTAGAGGTGAAGCACTAAGCAGGGCACACTACTGTGTGAGAGTGAGGTCATAGACACTGTCATTCTATTGAAGCCACTGAATCATCATTTCCTACTTTGATATTTCCACACCATGGCCTGCAGGGGCCTATTGGCTTCCTGTCAACTGTGTTCTCTGAAGTGCAGCCTTTGATATGGATAATTGACCATCAGTGATTCACACTCCAATACTGGTGCACTTAGTGTTTGGATCTCAGAGCAGAAACTTTTGTTTGTCCCTATTAATTTTTCATATTATCCAGGACTTGGAAAACACTGATTCTACAATCAAACCAACAAGCTCTTATTGCCTTTTTATAATTTGTGGAAAATCCTCTCTTTCAAAGTACTAATACAAACCAGATACTGTAATGCAGACTAGCTATACAGGTGGCTACCAATCCATTAAACATTTCCAACTGAAGGTATGGTTGAATTATTTATACTTTAAACTAAAGGTACTAGCTCATGTTTCTTCAACTTATCCACAAGCCTAAAATAAAAGGCCTTACCTGATGTCTGGATAAAATGAAAATGCTGTAAGTTTAGAGAAATATTTCATCAATCTTACTATCTTTCAAATTGAAACACAACTTTGAGGTGCATAGGGGTGTATTTTTAAGACTTCAGAGGAGGCCCATGGCAGTAAATCCTGTTGAACTTGACTTGATTTACACTCAGTTTTATGAGTCTAAGTCTTTATATGACATCAGACATAGCTTGGGTCAGTCTTTACAAATCAAGATCCATATAATCTTATATTGAATAGATATTCTTCCTGGATTCTAGTGGAATCTGCATAGATCTTAAATTTAGTAATATTTTTAGTAGTAGTTTTTGTCTTTTTTCCTTGTCTTGATAGACAGTACAGTAATACTTTGGAGACACCATTTTAACTCAGAAATACAAGTCTCTATATTTTTCATGATGTGGTATCTTACTGCGTAAGGTTGTGAATGATACAGGATTCAGATAATAAGGGGTTCAAATACCACCTCTGACACTTACTGTTGGTATGATATTGGGCAGGCTACTTTAAGCCTGAGATTTCTCAAATGAAGCTAATACTCACTTCAACTTTATAGGGTCCCAGTACTGTTAAATTTAGTTATAGATAGATGGACAGATACATAGAAGATATATAGAGAGTGAGAAACCCTAATCTGCTATTATTATTATGATTATCAAATCCTAATGTGGCCATCGAGGTTAGCATTTTGATTTACAAAAATCACCTAGAACCTTCCCATCATGCATGAATGCATTGCAAAATGTGTGAATCAGCAAACAGAGTCCTTCTGGATATCCTTGGGCTATTTGGAATCGGAAAGAGCCCTAGCTGCATGGCCGTGCCGCCTGCTGTGATGCAGGGAAATGTGCTGACTGCACTGGCTGTGCTGTTGGACTTCATTCTCGACCATTCATCAATGCGCTGGAGAAAGTATAGATCCCCTTGGTTGAGTTAGCCTTTGGATAGCACTGCACTTTGTCTTCAGTTTTGGTGTCATTTCCTAAGCACAATTTGCAATCACTCATGCAGTAATGGCACCTTATAGTTGTAGAGCATGTCTGCACATTTTTTCTACAGTGCTTTCTCATTTATTATTTTATTTGCTTCACACAACATTGTTTAATAAGTTATTATTCATTCATTACTGATGAAATAGCTGAGGCTCTGACAAGTTAAATACCATGCCCTAGCTCACATCCTCTAATTTTTATTGGAGATAGAATGTTCGTTTAGGGCTTCTTCCAAGTATCATCGTGCCATCCTCCTTATTCTCCTGCATTCATTTTCAATCTTTTTAAAATAGAAAGGCAAGGCTGTGGTGATCTGGCTTGTATTTTTATTCCATCCCTCTACCCATACCCACCCCATTCTATGTTCTGAATATTTTGACTCTTTTTCAACTACTGGAACACTTTTGCTCTCTTCCACCTTTTTTGGGTACAAATTAGATATCATTTGCTCTGGGATGTCTTCCCTGAACTTCTACTTGTAAACTTGTCTACTTGTTGTTTACTCTGGGTTCCATACTCTATGTACTCTCAGAGCAGCTTGCATATCTTCTTTTCTAAAAGTTAATCCAATGCACTGCAGCTTTCTTTCCATTCTCTGCCTCTCCCGCAGGACTCTGTAGGCATGGGCTATGCCCTGTTCACTGGCCCATTTTCTGCACATAGCACAGTTCTCGGCATGCGGTAGTTGCTGTGCTGAACACACATGTGAATGAATACCTATTTACTTGTTACTATTCCACTTGCTTTCCATTCCCTTTGGAACTTTCCTGATACAGAATAGTGACCCCAAAGTAATTAACCCTTAATGGAGGTTGCCACCTGTAAGGCCAAACAGATGGAAGATGTAAATACTGTTTCAGAGCCCTAAACTTCTATGATGACATAGGGAAAGAAAATCCTATGATTCTCTAGAATCATTTCATTTTTATTGTCTCCAAATTCACAAAGACTCTGGGCTCGTCTGTTGAAGCTGTCATTTTTCATATTGCCTACTCATATTTCCAACATAAAATGCTTCTGTTTATTTGAACTTTGC
>NW_007726748.1:142513-144129 GCF_000696425.1 Galeopterus variegatus
TGGTATTCAGGTTTACACAATTTTGGGGGCCTTTTTCATGTGAAAGAATACAAAATTTTAAAAGTAATTACAGGACCTTGGGAGGGATATGGGGTGCAGTGGCAATAAAGTTCCCTGAAGCTCCAGGTCCATTTACTACTATCCTTTCTCTGACCTCAGCCCATTATCTGTATTACTAGCTCAGCCAAAAATCCTTTATTCACTTGAGCAAAGGTATTGACTGATCGACTAATTTTGTTAAGATAAAACAATTTTATTTTTCCAAGTTGTGTTACCTCATTCTTAGCCTCTGCCTTTGATGTTGCTTTAACTATTTTTTAACATCTCTACCCATTAAAGCTACTTCTTAAGAGCAGATCTGCTGTTATTCTTGAAGCAGCTGAAATACATTACATTACATCTGATCTTCAAGTGAATACAGGGGAAAGGCTCATTTTTTGAATGTCAATATACCGCTAAATGCCTCTATGGTATATCTTTTAGACAATTACTATTTCAGTGCAATTAATGGAGCCCGAGGTGCCCATGAGTGGATCTGAAGCCTTTGTTTTAAGTGCCTTCATTTAGCACCTTGTGTCCTTATGGTCACAGAGTTGATAGTTCATATGGGAGAAGTGTTTTCTGGAGGTATCTGGCCTGTGTAAGGAGTAGTGGTGGTAATAACTTCTGCTTCCATGATTATTAAAGATAGATGAATTTTCACAGTATGGTGACTGGGACTTCTGCCCATAGTCTTTTTTTTTTTATTATTTTTATTTTGTCAATATACAATGTAGTTGATTATTAGGCCCATAGTCTTTTGGCGTAAGTATCAAGTCATTTTGGATGATTAGTTACCACTTACCCCCAGCCATCAGCTTTGGAATTTGAAAGTACACCTCCAATTCCTTCATGATTTTTTTGTAAGAGTTCTTTTGGTTGGAATCTTTTCAAGACAGTGCAGGGTTAGCTCTNTGATTTTTTTGTAAGAGTTCTTTTGGTTGGAATCTTTTCAAGACAGTGCAGGGTTAGCTCTTTTTAATGGGGCCCATAAGTGGTCCACAAATTGCACCAATGCATTAGAAATATAGCAGCTCCCTCCCCTTAAGGACCTATTTACTTTTCCTCTCAGAAATCAAAACAAAAAGTAGACTGGGAAGCAGAACTACAGATGTAAACTTAAGCAAACAAACTAGGTGACATCAGTAACCGTGAACATCAGTATATAAGGAAGGTCAGACAAGTCCAGAAAAGATCAAACAGGCAGCAAGAATGCCAAGTATAGATACTGTGCTGTGCTGCAGAGATTCCCCACTCACACTGAAGAGCCTGTTTGCCTAACTTCTGGGACACTGCCTTTAGCTGGCACTCCTCCCTGGTCAGCCCTTGGCCAGAACTACCTGCCTTACCCAGGGCCACACCCCTTCCTGGAGCAGCTGGTATTCAGTGACTGGAAGGAAAGAGAGGATAAAGGCCTGGCTCCCAGTGGCAAAGGGAGACTTCCTTGATTCTGCATCTGAGTTTCAGAGCTCCCTACAGAGTTGGCTAAGTCCTTGTGGTACCTATATCAAAACCTAACTTTTCCCTCTGCTTTCCCTGCATGTATTGACCCTGAGTTCAAACTTCCTGCACATGCA
>NW_007726748.1:144890-145939 GCF_000696425.1 Galeopterus variegatus
CTTTCCTTCTTCTATTTCCACTCCTTTGGAGTCAGGCATTTTGAAATGATTTTTTAAGTGCTTCTAGTCTTCATCCCTATTTTTTATTGCCATCTCACTTTTGCTCCCCTTCTACTTTGGAACAGCTGTGAACGACATTAGCAAGGCCTCGTAAATCTGCAAAACTAGAGGAAGCTTAACAGTCCATATCTTCCTTTTCTTTTGGCTGCATTTGACATAGTCAAATATGGCTTTATTTAGAATAGTTTATATTCACAGAATTCTTGTGATAATAGTGTAGAATCGTACAGACCTCGCACCCAGTGTGCCCTGTTATTAACATCTTATATTACTATGGCATAGTTGTCATAATTAATGCATTTAATACTGATATATTATTATTAACTAAAGTTCATAGTTTATTCATATTTCTTAAGTTTTTTCTAATGTCCTTTTTCTGTTGCAGGAGCCCATCCAGGATACCACATTACATTTAGTTGTCATGTCTTTTTAGGCTCCTCTTAGCTGTGACAGTTTCTCAGACTCTCCTTGTTGCTTATAACCTTGACAGTTTTGCAGATTGTAGGTCAGGTATTTTAGAGACTCTCTATCATGATTACACTGGGATTATGGCTCTTTGGGATAAATATCACAGAGGTAATCTTTCATTTTATCACATCATTTCAAGGGTACATCAATATGACATCACTATTAATGTTGACCTTGATCCCCTGACTGAGGTCCTGTTTGTCAGGTTTCTCTACTGTCAATTCACTATTTTTTCCCTTATATTTTACTCTCTGGAAGTCACTATGTGCAGCCCATACCCAAGGCGGAGGAAGTTGTTCTTTGCCTTCTTGAAGAGTGAAGTATCTACATAAATTATTTGGAATTCTTCATGGGAGATGTTTCTATTTTCTGCCATTTATTTATTTGTTTATTTATTAATTTATTTCAATATGGACTCATGAATACATGTTTTATACTTTGTATATTGGTTATAATCTGATATTATTTTATTTTCTTGCTCAAATTTTTCCAGGTTTGGCCATTGGGAACTCTTTTGACTG
>NW_007726748.1:146919-156280 GCF_000696425.1 Galeopterus variegatus
GTTTTTTAACTACTTCATTTTTCTTTTCTTTTTTTTTAGGATAATTTGTTGTATGTATATGTGGGGTACAAAGGTGAATTTTAATAGTTGTGTACAGTGTGTGATGGTCAGACGAGGATAGTTAGCTTATCCTTCATCACAGTACATAACCATTCTTTGTGTCCATTAACCGATTTCTCATTAACCCTCGCCCTTCCCCTCCCCTCCCCTTTTCCACCTCTAGTAAGCTCAACACTTTTCTCTCCTTCTAAAAGTTCAACATACTATTGTGATTGCTGTTTCTTTATCTCTGTCTCTCTATATTGTTTATTCATTTATTTATGGATTCAGCTCCCACTTATGAGTGATAACATATGGTATTTCTCTTTCAGTCCCTGGGTTGTTTTACTCAGCATAATTTTCTCCAGGCTCATTCATGTTGATATGAATGGCAGACTTTAATTTTTTTTTTATGGCTGAGTAGTATTACATTGTGTATATATACCACATTTTCATTATCCTGTCATTCATCAATGGACATTTAGGTTGGTTCCATAGTCTAGCTATTGTAAATAGAGCTGCGATAAACATGGGAATGCAGATTTACCTCTGACATGATGATTTCCAATCCTCTGGATATATATCAAGTAGGATTACTGGATCATATGGTTGTTCTAGTGGTTGTTTGACTAACCTCCATTACTGTTTTCCATAAAGTCCCACCAACAGTACAGAAGAGTTCCCCTTTCTCCACATCCTTGCCAGCATTCGTTATTCTCAGTCTTTTTTCTGGAGCTATAAAATACTCTGAGATCATCTTGTGTATGTCCTGTCCTTGTCATACAGTCAACCATTTATTCAACAAGCCTAGTTTCCTTTACTGGAGAAGGGCATTAGCAACCAAGATCTGGGCTCTAAGCTGTTCTGCCCTTCTTTTATAAAACACAGTTCTCACAGTTTCTGTGACAATATATGTCCCTGCTATTCTCCAATCTCTCTGACTTCTTTCTAAATCTCTTTTGGACACTAATTTTCCTCCTCCAGCTATTAATGATTGGAATAATTCTTGATGGTTCTGCTGAAAATACTTGCCTGTTGCCAATCTGTATACTCTTCTTGACTTATTTCTCTTAACCTTCTACTAGTTGTTCCTTGCTCCCTTTTAATGCATTTTGCACTATTTGGCTAGAATGGTGGCTTTATAGTTTCTTTAGGATAAAGTAAAAAATCCTTAAGGGTCACATCAGGTTTTTCATGACCTGGTGCTAGGAACCTGCCTGAGCCTCGCTCCTTACCATTTCCATCCTTGCACTTTATACTTTAACGATGGTGAACTTCTTTCAGTTCCCTGGACAGAGCTGTTCTCCTTTATGTCAATATTTTGTACCTTCAACATGTCTTTTGAACACTCTTTCCTCCTCATCTTCTCCCTATATGCTGGGGAAATCTGAAATTGTCACCAGGAAGCCTTCCTTGTTTCCCAGGGCTAAATGAGATGCTGTGGAAGTATGTTCCACAATCACACTCCTGTCCTGGAGGAGAGCCTTTTGTATGAACCTGCGAGGATGACCCTCAGCCTGTAGCCTCAATACCTTTGTTTTCTGCCATTTTCCTGGTGTCTAGGATCTGACACATGATGGCCAATTGCTCATAATTGAAAGATTAAATAAGAATAGATGGATAGGGAGGGAGCTACAGTTATGGATATAGCTAGAGGCCCTTATATAGTCAGAAAGAGCCCATTAGGCAACGTGGGTATTCAGAAATATGTAAACAGAGGGCATACCTTCAGGGAGCTTCACACCAACTGAATAAAAGAAGCACGATCTACACACAGGAGCCCATCAAAGATCTCTTCATTTGCACAGAGAGGTAGACAATAAACAGAGGGCATACCTTCAGGGAGCTTCACACCAACTGAATAGAGGAAGCACGATCTACACACAGGAGCCCATCAAAGATCTCTTCATTTGCACAGAGAGGTAGACAGTGGGTACACAAGGAGTTAAGAAGGGCAGATAGGGTTCACTGTGGGTTGCTGTGGTAGGGAATGATTTTAGAAAAGAGATCTCTTAAGCTGTGTCTTGAAAGATGACTCACGTTTGAGTGAGAAGATACTGTCTTGGGGGTAGTGGTGGGCTTAGAGTTCAGTAAGTGGATTGGGATAGTGGAAGAAGGGAAGTATTCCTGAGTCTGGGAAGTATTTCTGTGTGACTATTTCTCTATATGTCATGTGACTTGGTCTGAGCCCCCTAAGAAATACCATGAAATCCCAACTTGTGCATTACCTCCACATTTAATAATTGTTATTTTTCTTTGTTTTCTTTCTTTATTAGTGGTGGAAGTTAGAGCTATTGTCCTTTCGGAATACTAATTTATTTTTGACATCAAAATAAGCTGGTATGTGCAACCCAGATGTTGCTTTTAATGCTTTTTATTAAAAACAACACTAGACTTCTTTTACATTGCTTTTTACAGATTGCTTATCCTTTGCATTTTGATGATGAAATATTTTGTGACAATGGTAATTCAGATTTGTTTTTCCATATAGTGAGAAGGAGTGAATATGTTTCATTTGGGTGTTTGTCCTTAAGCTGCTTCGACCTACTTTTGGGAATTGTATTTTTCTCAGAAGCATTGATTGGTTACCTTAATTGTCTGTGGTGGATTAGATTTCAACTTTCCTGGGAGGGATGATTTCTCAGTCCACTTAAAATTATAAATCACGATATAGAACGCCTTGCTTTAGACTTGAAGGTAGCCAATAACTCAGGGTTTTGTTGTGCATCAGTTAGTAATATCACTACATCTCAAAAGCCTTTTCTGTTAAGACTGTTTAGTTAGGGTGCTACCCTTTTCAGGCTTAAAAGACTGAAACATGATACTGATTTGAATGTGTTTATTTTGACATGTTTCATGATAGTAATAAAAGGTAGGATATACACCTCATATTTTGGCAGAGAAAAAATACAAATCTGAAAATATTTATTCTTCTGTGTTGGTGGGTAGAAAAACATGAATGTTCAAAGAGAAATCGCAAGAGTGATCCTGTTGCAGGTTATAAAGTTCTCCATTTCTGGTTTATACTAGAAAATGTACTCACTCTGTTTTTTGGATAATGAAATAAATCTTATATCATGTTTTTATGTTAACCTATGTATTAGTCTGTTTCTGTTACTTACAACAAAATACTTGGAACTGGGTACTTTGTAAGAAAATGAAATTTATTGCTTACAGTTTCAGAGGCTGGAAGTCCAAAGTCCAGGAAACACATCTGGTGAGGATCTTCTTTGGTGGTGGCTTTACAGCAATGCAGGAGTCCCACATGGCAAAATGGCAGACCAGAGAGAGAGACACTCATATGCTCCCCTTTGAAAGCCCTGAGAACCATGCCCTTGCTGACCATTATTACTTTATTTATTATAACATGTCCTACAATGTAATCATCTCTTCAAGGCCCCACCTTTCAGTCATCACAGTATGATTTTCCATTCTCTCAACACTGTCACAGCGGGGGCCAACTTTCCAATACCTGGAACTTTGGTGGACACAATTTAAGCTTCAATGAGTTTGGGGGGCGGGAACATTCAATCCATAGCAACCTATTTCAGGACTTATTGAGAAATATGCATCCATTTATGAATCATATTTCCTTAAATATTGTATCTATTTACATATTACTGTATATCTATATATTATATATTATGCATTATTTGTGTTGCAGAAAATACATATTTAAGTAAAAAATGGAACTATTAAATTTTAAAGAGCAGGAACTTAAAAAAACATTTGGTAATCTTGCCACCAAAACAGCAACACAGATAAAGTTTAAATTTTTTTTCAGTCTGCTATCTATGTTTATCTATGTATATTCTACCCATTTTTATCTCAAAACTCTGTCCAGTGTTTATTTAGCTTTGTATCCTGCTTGTATCTAGTTTTGTTCGAATGTGTGTTCTACTGTACATAACTAGACCACCTACAAGACAAATGGACAGAATAAAAAGACATGAACAGGTAACCATAACTTGGGTCAAAAATGCATAGTAACTCGTTGGGATGGTGCTGGGATTTGGACTAGAAAGGACTTGAGAAACTACTGTAAGTGCTGGTAGGTGATTTATCTTGCTATAGCAATTATAGTTTTATGTATAACATCAATAAGCATGGTATATCTGGAAAATGGGAAAAATATGTGGAGAGGAAAAAAGTCAATATTAGGAGTATTGTGATTTAGTACAATTGATGACACAACAAAACAAATGATTTTCTTTTAATGTGATATGCTAAAATTTTCAGTTTCTTAGGGGAAAGGTAAGAGAATGTAAAGTTAGCAGATTGGCCTATCACAGGGTAAAATAGGTGAGTGTAGGTATCATATGAGTTTTGATCTAATAAGAAATGTTACAGCTGGGTTAAAAGAAAAGAAAAAATCCTACAAGGCTAATTTAACCACTGGCCACCCATGGCTATAGTCTTAGGAGCTGAACTATATAGCAAATGGCAGAGTGGCTAGCACAGTTAAATAGTTCTAAACCAGAGAAGAAAATGAAGAAATTATTATTATAGGTGAGGAAAGCAAGTGAAAGTGTATAGCAGTGAGACATGAGACCTTTGAAAGTGTAAGTGCCCTTACTGTACCCTTCTATGAGAGGGCTTCATTACCAGGTTAGCTTCTGCATGGATACAGAATGAAAATGAAGGTTGTCCATCCCTGCAGGTCACCCAAATTCTAGCCACACAGTAGGGAAAGGTGAGTCAATAAGATCAGATTTTCTGTTTCCTTCATTTAATTTACTACATAGAGTATGTGTTGTTTGCTTTCATAAGTGTTGGAAAGTTGTGTATCTTCTTTTAAATTAAAGTTGTGGTTGTATTTAAATAAGAAATATTTAACTATGTTTTTAAATTATAAAATAAAAGAATGCAGTAGTGTCTTTTGAATTCCATTTACTCACAATGAGGATTTCTTGCACTCCTTCATTTTCATATCGCCTATCTAGACTCCTGGTATGTGATGTGCTGGGAATTTAGAATTAGATAAGTATCCTTGAGTGATTAGTTTTTTTACATTGCACAAATTTACTTTTGTGGATATTCTTTAAATTTGCATTCACTTTTAACACCAAAACTTTATTTTTTGCTTTTTAACATAACCATTACCAGAAGAATTCTGGTGTGGTACAGGGCTGTGCATGCCAAGAGAGCCAATTAGTACCCTTCAGGATAGTCTATGAAAAGAGTCTGTTACAAAGGACTGGAAGACACACCTCTGCCTGCAGTCTCCTAGATTTCCACTAATAATTTGTGCTTCTAACTGGAGAGAAGTGACTGTAGTAGATGCTTTTATTTCAGTATTTCAGCTTCCCTAATTGTGATGTCAGGAAGAGTCTTGGAAACACAGAGATAAATGGGAGACTAATGTGAAGGGAAGCTGATTAATTCTTAAACATTCAATGAGCTGAGTTTGCAACTAGTTTTTTATTTGCTATGAAAGTGCAAAGTTGCAGGCTGATTTCCATGAGCAAATCCTTGCCTCTACATTAAACTCAAAGAGCTTCAGATGCCATAACAGATATAGTGCCACCCTCATTACCCAGATTTTCACTTACAGTGTTTTACTCTGTAAGGTAAATTACTTGGAGGGAGGCAGGGCAAGGATGGAGTTTGCTTCTTACTCTTCTACTAGGGCAGATTATTATATGTGGATGAATTTGAGGAAACACCAGGGGGCCAGTTCTCAGAGAAGAGAGGAAAAAAGAGAACTAAATCAAAAGTAAACATCCTGTATGTGATATTTCAATGGATCACTAATATAGTCTATCACATCAATTAGGCTTCTTTGTTAGGGAAACTTCAATGTCTTATGTATCTGTGAGAGGACTTCAGTTACAACACTTTGAGTCTTTTTCTTTACTTCTAATTCATGGTTTCCCACAGAAGGAGGATTGATTTATTTGGTTGTGTAGACTGACAAATGGAAGTGGGTATGCCTAACTCAAATATTTCTGGTGTTTCTTTTTGGAACTGTTGCCTGGAGAGAGTGTATATTCTGTCCTATTCTACTTCCTCTGATTCCTTGTAGTAAACTTATATTTTGATGCCTACTTTTTTGCTCCTGTGAATTTCTCAATTAGTTCAGAACCCATAGTAGAAGGGATGTGTCTTATTTGGCCAGCATTAAACCTTAATATTTGTCTTTTCAAAAAATCACATTATACCCCACAAGTGTATATAATTATTATTTATCATTTTAAATAATATTGAAAATAAAAATAAAGAAACTCAGATCAGAGATATGTGGTTTTTATGTCTAGAAAGCTCTACCTAGAGTATTGTTTTTGTCTTCTATGTTTTGTAAAGAACAGCTACTTACTCTGCTTACTTGAATAAAGAGAAAATGGAATGGGATCTGGAAAATCATTAATGATGGAGAAAACCCTAAAAATGTGTCTTCCCTCACTTCCCAGTTCTTGCTCATTACTGTTCACTTTCAGCTTGTATCTCCTCCATGCTCTTCTTTCTGTTGAGTAACTTCCTAAGTTTTCTCATAGTGTCTGTTTTAGTCCATTTTGTGTTGCTATAACAGAAATACCTGAGACTGGGTAATTTATAAAGAAAGAGGTTTATTTGGCTTACGATTCCGGGACAGCTGCATCTGGCATGGGCCTCAGGCTGCTTCTACTCATGGCAGAAAAGCAGCAGGCAGCCAGCGGGTACAAGCAGATCACATGGTGAGAGGAAGCAAGAGAGAGAAGGTGCCGGGGTCTTTTTAAGCAACGAGCTCTCGTGGGAACTAACAGAGCGAGAACTCACTCATTAATTCCCCTTCCCCCAGGGAAAGCATTAATCCATTCATGAGGGATCCACCCCCATGACTCAGTTTCCAACACTGCCACATTGGGGATCAAATTTCCACATGAGTTTTGGAGGGGACAACACAACCAAACTCCATCAGTGTCTCCTCAAGTATAGCTTAAACTTGTGCATACCAAGTGTTAACCTCAGCTGGCTGACAGATCATGTGCTTATGTCCAGAGCTACTGATTCTTGACCAACAATATGGAATGTGTTAACTAAAAATATATAATGTTCTGGGACCATGCCTTCATGAGCAGGATGTTCCAGCCTGTCAGCCTTGTTTTTTTTTTTTTGTCCTTTTTTTGGAGACCGGCTGCACCACACTCAGCCAGTGAGCGCTGTGAGCACACCGGTCATCCCTATATAGGATCCAAACCCGCGGCGGGAGCGCTGTGCTCCCAGCGCCGCACTCTCCCGAGTGCGCCACGGGCTCGGCCATGTCAGCCTTGTTTAGTAGTAATAATTGGGTCTATGACTTAAGTCAGGAAGATTTTAATGGTTAGGGCTGGTCAGAGAGCTCATTCTAAGAGACGTCTACCATGAGCTGACTTTGGCCTTCCTGGTGCTGAGGTTCTTTGCACACACACTAGTGATGATTTGAGACAGGCAATGGAACAGTTCCTGTGCAACACAAACCAGACAAAGGAGAGAAAGAAGTCTGCTTGAGCTTTCTGAACCCCTCTCAATGCATATCCCTCCCCTGTTGTTGCTGAACTATATTCTTTGCCTGTAATAAACCATTTGAGTCCTGCGTGTCCTTTCAGCAATCAAACACTTAAGGTGATTAATGTGTAATTAACACAGCTTGCCATGGCCCAAAACTCTCCTTCACGGCATCCTTCCACTTTACCTCCTATCATTAATGGACTCAAGTAATATTGTTCAGATTCACAAGCAAGCCAGATTGACTCAAATAATCTCTTTTTTATTATGTGGCATAGATCATTATTTTTTTAAAAAATCAGAATGTGGTTTGGCTCCCCTTGGGCAAGATCCAGTATCTGGATAATTGCCTGAGGCCAAGAACCAAAAGTCATGCTATGCAAAAGCATGGCCTCTTGAGAAGTAGGAGTTGTGAACCAGGCAGTTTCATTTTTTTTGTAGAAATGTAGCTCTGGAAGTGTTCTGAGGCTGGGTTACACAACTTAAATACCGATATGTATATAAACCTCATGTCAGATGTCAGCTTTCTTAGCTAGCACCTAGAGGCTCATACTCTGTTTTCTTAGCATCCAGTCAGCTTTCTGGCTCAACAAATGCTTATCAAATGAATAAATATATTGAGACTGTATTGGGCAGGTGCTGGCTACTATCTGATCAAATGAGCTCATGGTGAAGACCAGATAGTCCAAGATGAGAGAGAAACGGTTTGAGTTCAAAGAAATAAAATTAGCTTTGTTCATTGGCTGATTTCAATACCAGGCATTTGAAGATAAATTTAGACACGGGCAGGACATAAGCCAAATAGGGTTGTGGTCACAGATGAAGTTAAGAACATCTTATCCTAAGATCATTGAAGCTTTTAGAGAAAGGTCTGAGTTGTTCATTGTGTTGTAGGTAAAAATAAAGGAAGTGGAGGTTGTGTGACTGGGTAGTTATGTTTGCTTGCTAACCATGGAAACTGTGTAGATGTCAAGAAAAGGGGGCAAGATAAGAATGAAAAACCAAACCTTTAATATAACTAAATTGAATGAGCATTTTCTATGTGTTGGGTACTATTCTAAGAGATCTCCTTATATTAACTCATTCAATACTTAAAAGATCCTTTTTAGATTGGTGTTTATATGTATAAGTGTGTGTATATATATATTGAGAAAACTGAGCCAGAGAGGGTAGGAAACCTGTCAGAAGTCATGTAGCTGAAAAGTGGCAGAGTGAAGAATAAATCTATGTAAGTTTGATGTCAGAGCCTATGCTCTTAACTGCTACCCTAGACTTTATCTTTTTCTTTTTTTTTTTTTTCGTGTCCGGCAACGGTTTGCAACCCTCAGTGTCGCGCCCGCACCGGACTGGGACCGGCAACGGGATCGCAACCCTCAGTGTCGCGCCCGCACCGGACTGGGACCGGCAACGGGATCGCAACCCTCAGTGTCGCGCCCGCACCGGACTGGGACCGGCAACGGGATCGCAACCCTCAGTGTCGCGCCCGCACCGGACTGGGACCGGCAACGGGATCGCAACCCTCAGTGTCGCGCCCGCACCGGACTGGGACCGGCAACGGGATCGCAACCCTCAGTGTCGCGCCCGCACCGGACTGGGACCGGCAACGGGATCGCAACCCTCAGTGTCGCGCCCGCACCGGACTGGGACCGGCAACGGGATCGCAACCCTCGGTGTTGCTCCCACACCTCGCTCAGCCGGTCTGTACGTGGGATCCGAACCCTCGGCGGGAGCGCCACCGCGCTTCCCAAGCGGCGCACTGTAGCAGTGCGCCACCGGGCCGGCCCAACCCTAGACTTTTTCTTAAGTCCCCTTCTGAGATGAGTTTGACTAACACATATTTTGATAAAAGAGTGTCCTG
>NW_007726748.1:157198-159528 GCF_000696425.1 Galeopterus variegatus
GTGCGTCCGGCAACGGTTTGCAACCCTCAGTGTCGCGCCCGCACCGGACTGGGACCGGCAACGGGATCACAACCCTCAGTGCCGCGCCCGCACCTCGCTCAGCCAGTGAGCGGGAACCGGTCTGTGTGTGGGATCCAAACCCTCGGCGGGAGCGCCTCCGCGCTCCCAAGCGGGGCACTGTAGCAGTGCGCCACCGGGCCGGCCCAACCCTAGACTTTTTCTTAAGTCCCCTTCTGAGATGAGTTTGACTAACACATATTTTGATAAAAGAGTGTCTTGAGACTTCTTGGTCTTAGAAAGATGAGAATCTGTCTTTTGTGCTGGAGGTTCAGTAATAGAAATTTTTGGGGACCATAACAGACGTGGCTTTCACGGTCACCTTGTCTGTTACAAAGTCCAGCTATGCTATTCCGTTGAGTCATCCATCAGATTCTCAGCCTGTCCTTTAGCATCTTTTTATATTCATGTTTCCATAGTAGAGAAAATATTTTACTAATTGAATATTATAAATTTAAAACAATTCTTTTCTCTTGTAACTCATATGTTTGTTCTGGCTGTTTTTTGCTAAGGTTCCTAATGGTGAAGCTTCACATCATCTTGAAGTGGATTTATCTATATTTCTAAGATGACACATGTGTTTTCAGAATTATCGTATCAGACGGGCTGATTCTCTAATTTCTTCAAGCACAGGGCTGATATCAGGAGGAACTTGAACTTTTGATCTTATTCTACTTCATTTAACAGAAACCAAGCTCAAAGTATTCTGTGAAGTCGAGCATTTTACTAATATGATGGCCCACCTTATTTTCCAATTCTGTTACTCTTATGATTGTATGACAATCTCAGATCAACTTTACTGGCTCAACACTGTAATATGAGCTGCCAATTATATAATTATGTAATACCTATATCACACCAGACACTGTGTTCGGCATTCTTCCAATTTCCTGAATAATACTCTGAGTTAGGTTTTAATAGCCATCTTTTATGGATGATAAAACAGCTTTAGAGAGTAACTACCCAAGGTCACACAAGGCTAAAATGATGAAGGTGGGACCTGTCTCAGGTACCCATGACTCCAAATCCCATGCATGTAATTATTATACTAAACTGCTTTCTCACCTCTTATTTATTGATGCTGCTATAGTCTTGTAATATGAAGACAGAAAAGCTAAGACGTTTATTTTATTTAGACTTTAAAAGAGCTTCAGCAATAGAAGTGGTTCATTACAGAACTGGAAAGCTCTTGCCCTTGGTACTGTGGGTTTCGTATTTGTGTTTGAGTACAGTCATTTTGTAGGGAAGCTTGCCAAAGCCATTTGCTCAAACCACAGAGATACTATCAGTGTGAAACATCCAAATATTTACAATATATTTTCTTCTTTTCCTTGGATCAAATGTTGTCATAAAACATCAAAATGCCCTCTTAAAGACAGAAAATAACTCCAAAGAGAGATAATTGGATGTATTATAGCTCTAAACACCTCAAACCTAATCCACGAGATGAGTGACAAACAACATTGTCCTCTCCTTTGAGATCTGAAAGAGTTAATTGCTTTTCAAGCAGGGAACAGTTTACTCCTATAGAGCAGAGCGATTAGATGACAGTGGATTTCAGAAGGTTTTATGCGTGAAATACTTGAACACAATGGAATTTTATCTTCCTCTTACAAAATGTAGTTTTATTTTTTCTCTTCTTTATTTCTCTCCTTAAACATGAATGATAGGCTATTAAAGGTGTTCTTTGGGGGAAAATATTTCTGACTTGCATCGCTGTGGAAACTTGATTTAATCTACAAAATGCCAAGCTGATAACCATTCTCATTTCCTTGTCATAGAAAATAAGAGGAATAAATTCAAAAGAGTGGGTACTATAGGAAAATGCCTCCAGACCCTTGTCACTAATGTAGACATCTTTAATAATGTGTAATGGTATCTCTCTTTGATGGGGAGGATTGAGAATGCGGCTGTGTACAAAATGTTTTCTAGGCAGGTATTTTATGCAATCTGCCTCTCTCAAATATTCCCTGTCCCTTGACTGATTTAATTACCCAGTTAGGTTGTCATTTCTCTAGACTGTGAATTTATTACATAGGTATATGCTGACCGGTTAGCTCAATTAGGAGAGCTAGGTGCTGATAACATCAAGTGAAGAGCTTTGGTTCCCATAATGGCCAGCTGCCAAAAAGGAAATAAATAAAACAAAACATTTAAGAGTTCATCAAAAGTTCATGGAAAGATTTGTGTATTTTTCATTTCTATTTTTTCACAAGTTTTTTGAAGTGCCTTGTATAACTATATACAAACACATGGCATAAAACAAGTATTCA
>NW_007726748.1:160952-162511 GCF_000696425.1 Galeopterus variegatus
TGCATCAGAATAAGCCTATCTAAAGTTTAGTCAAGCTGAGGGAAATGTTAAATCTATCTTCGTCTCCTTCCTTCCTCCATCCCTTCCTTCCTTCCTTCTTTTTTTCTCTCTCTCTTTTCATTTTTAATTGAAAAACTACTTTTAAGTATCCACGATGTAGGAAAGGAAAATTTTACTAATAAGCCAGAGAGTAATGGGCACCATTTGGGGTCCTCAGGGATCATTGGCTCCTGGCTTTCTGTTTTCCTTCACGGCATGATATCTGATTGCTTCCTGTAGACATAACCTTAAATGCCCCATGTTGTACTTCTAATGAACTGTGATTGAGCACAAGTGTTAACTCATTTCTAAAATAATACATTTATTTTACACATGAAAAAATTTTGACTGAGCTTTTCCCACCCTTCTTCTCTCCCACCACCAACCAGACTTCAACAACACAAACTGACTTATTGCCATTTTCTCCCAATTGTATAAAGTGTCTCTGACTGAGTCTGGACAAATTTTATTACTTTGATATCAACAGTTTTTATCTATTCCTACCTTGGAGCAGACAGAGCCATTTTCTTCTTTGGTAATCATAGTTTATACCATTCCTCTTTGAAATCATGAACAAGTATGCATGGCTGAAAACCAAGGATGCAAATAAAAGAAAGGGAGAGAGAGAGAGAGAGAGAGAGAGAGTGTGTATGAGAGAGAGAGCGAGAGAGAGATGACAGCAGGCTTGGGCTGCTTGTGTACATGTGAAAAGGGTAAATTAGAAGAAAGAAGAAAAACACACATCAGTCATTAGGTTTTATTTGAACTAAATTGTCTTTGGAAGTAGAAATAGCTAGCCACAAACTATAGAAAGCTATGTGAGGGATTTTCTGGCTCTTTTTCCCATCAAATATTGCTGAAAACTTCTGTTTTACCACGTNTTATTCTGATGCAGGCCTCTGACCTCCCTTTTCTTAGAGGACTTACTTTAGAAAACTTGCAGAGAGAGAGAGAGAGATGACAGCAGGCTTGGGCTGCTTGTATACATGTGAAAAGGGTAAATTAGAAGAAAGAAGAAAAACACACATCAGTCATTATGTTTTATTTGAACTAAATTGTCTTTGGAAGTAGAAATAGCTAGCCACAAACTATAGAAAGCTATATGAGGGATTTTCTGGCTCTTTTTCCCATCAAATATTGCTGAAAACTTCTGTTTTACCACGTCCTCTCAGAGAATGAGCTTGTCTTTTTTGCCTTCCCTGCCTTACCTTGGCTGCTGCAGTGGTTGGAGCAGTGCACAGTGGCCTTCCCATTATAGCTTCCACCCCTCTGGGCTGTCACCTCTCCTCCTGGACACTGGGTTCCGTCCTTGCAAGATCTGAGGAACTTCAGCCATCAAGGTGTCAAAGCTGAGTGATATTACAAGGTTCTCTGCTGAAGACTGAATCCCCAATGCCAGTCCCAGTGCCCCAGTTTTATTAGCACTTTCTCATTTTTATTTCATCTGAAGACACTGCTTGCCATTTTAATCTTTTTGGAGTTGTAGCTTCTTTCTCTCCAGAACCAGATGATAGCCCATG
>NW_007726748.1:163969-164850 GCF_000696425.1 Galeopterus variegatus
GCTCTCCATTTCTTTTCTTTTATATTTAAATAAATTATGATCTTCTACCCTTTATCCTGGTAGAAATATGTGCCAGTTTGAACTCTTTCTGCAAGAGATATGTTATTTTCTTATTACTGCTGTAACAAATTACCACAAATTTAGCGGCTTAAAAGAACACAAATTTATATCTTATAGTTCCAGAGGTCACAAGTCTGAAATGTATCAGGAGGGTTTCTTCTAGAGGCTCTAGGGGAAATTCCATTTCCTTGCCTTTTACAGCATCTAGCGACTGCTACCTTCCCCCCATTCTTTTGGCTCATAGAATCAAGTCACTCTGCCCTCTACTGTCATCATATCTCCTTTCTCACCCTGACCCTTCTGCATCCCTCTTATAGGAACCCTTGTAATTGCATTGGACCCACTCAGATAATCCAGGGTAATGTCCTGATATTAAAATCCTTAGCTTAATCCCACCTGCAAAGTACCTTTTGCTGTGTAAGGTAACATAGTCACAGTTTCTGGGGATTAGGATGTGGATATCTTTGCAGGGTGGGGGGATGAGGTGAACATTTTCTCTGCCTACAACAAACCTAAAACCCAACTCAAGCTGGAATCAGCCACAGATGGAATTTATGAGCTAATGTAATAGAAAACTCCAAAGAAAGTGTATTTTTGATGATGAATTAAAAATATATCACATACGCAGTTTGGTTCTGTCTCTTTCACTGCTTTTAGGCTCAGCCTCACATGGAGGAATAATGGTGGCCAAAGCTCCAGACCTCATATCCGCCCATGTTCAAGACCATTGAGAAAAGTGAATATTCTTCCCAGGATTCCGAGTGGCATCTCATTGCGTTTCATTGGCTCTGATCATTTTATGTGCCCCTCCCTGAACCAGA
>NW_007726748.1:166599-168624 GCF_000696425.1 Galeopterus variegatus
ATTCCTCTCTACTCCCTCCCCTCCCCCACAACATCGTATCTGTGCACTTGGCTTAAATAGTTCAAGGAATTTTTGTGGTTTTCTGTCTTCTTACACCCACCCTTTACTTGTTTGTGTGTTTATTTATTTATTAATTTTTAGCTCCCACAAATAAGTGAGAACATGTGGTATTTCTCTTTCTGTGCCTGACTTGTTTCACTTAATATAATTTCTCTAAGTCTATCCATGTTGTTGTGAATGGTAGTATTTCATTGTTTTTTATAGCAGAGTAGAATTCCATCATGTAGATGTACCACAGTTTCCTTATCCACTTATCAGATGATGGGCATCTGGGCTGGTTCCATCTCTTGGCTATTGTATACAGAGCTGCAATAAACATTGGAGTGCAGGTATCCTTTCGGCATGATGATTTCCATTCCTCTGAGTATATTCCCAGCAGTGGAATCGCTGGGTCATATGGTAGATCTATCTGTAATTGTTTGAGGAAACTCCGTATCATTTTCCATAAAAGCTGCACCATTTTGCAGCCCCACCAACAGTGGATGAGAGTTCCTTTTTCTTTGCAACCTCTCTAGCACTTATTGACCTCAGTCTTTTGGATGTTAGCCATCCTAACTGGAGTGAGATAGTATCTCAGTGTGGTTTTGATTTGCATTTCTTGAATGTTGAGTAATATTGAGCATTTTTCATGTGTCTGTTGGCCATTTGTATGTCTTCTTTAGAGAAATGCCTGTTCAGCTCCTTTGCCCATTTTTTAATTGAGTTATTTGTTTTTTTGTNGAAGAAAGAAAAACACTCGTCCTTTTTGAACAAAGAGTTCTGTATTTCCATTTAGCACTGGGCCCCTCAAATTATGTAGCCAGTCCTAATAATACTTACAGAGTTATTGTGAAGATCAATTGAGTTACTGGAACTAAAACATTGAGAATAGTGTTTGGCACATAGTAATCACACAGTAAATGCTAGCTTTTATGAATATTATTACCATAAAATATCCAGGGGTTTTTAAAAGCAAACATCTGATTGGATTTTTCTCAGACCCCAATTGTCAGCATTAATTAGGCTGGTTTGTTTTCCCCAGGTCACATTAAATAAAGGAACTTATTATAAATCTGAAAGAGGGGGGTTTTATTGCAAAAGGAATTTTATATATTCTTCAATATCCAACAGTCAAGCCAGCTGTTTTAGTTCAGGCTATCAATGGGAAGCTACTTAATGAAGTTGCTTATGGTTTAATGACTTGTGTGGCATGAATTATTTGTCTTAATGTCATTCCAGGGGCATTTTCCAATTGTTTCAGAGAATAAGCAGTAAAAAAAAAAAAATATATATATATATATATATACAGTGTGTTTCCATAGTCACACAACACCTGGTGAGAAATAATCTGTTCCTCAATCGTGATTTCATCATCTATTTTATTTTGAATGCCTTCACAGCAAGAGTCTTCAGTGCTTATTTACTTATTGCATATATGCAAAAGATCCCAATAATTGCACATGCAGTACACAATTGATTTTACTCAGAATCCTCATTATACCTCTCAAAGTTCTAGTAATGAAAAAGTTACAATGAGCTTTAATGTAAGCATTAGGGAGTCAAGCTTTCTAGGGGAAATAATTTAACCATTTATGGAAATATGCTAAAGTGAATGCACAAATACAGTTTGATTATCAAGAGTTGGAGTTTAGATAAAATTAGTACATTATAAGGAAATGGTGAAGGAGGCCATTAAGCTTTATGAACATGACAAATAAAATTAATTTGCTTTTTAGGACTTAAATCACTAATTTTGCTTATAGTATCTCTTGAGTTATAGGATTTGTTGTGCTTGAACCAAAACATGAACTGATCAGTTTTCTTCTCCATTCATTTTGTGGCAGGTCATTGACTTGGTGACCAGTAGAATATTATTTGTTGTATTTCATATTATACTGGTAATTATGCTAGAATTCTTTCTTTTATAAAATTTAATTTAATTTAATTTTACTTCTCAAAATACATTGTACTTGATTTTCATGCCCC
>NW_007726748.1:170230-172657 GCF_000696425.1 Galeopterus variegatus
TTTTATTGTTTCAGGATGTATATTTAATTCTTTAATCCACTTTTAGTTGATTTTGGTATATGGTGAAAGGTATGGGTCTAGATTCATTCTCCTACATATGAGTATCCAGTTTTCCCAGCACCACTTGTTGAAAAGGCAGTCTCTTCCCCAGTATGTAGCTTTGCTGCCTTTGTCAAAGACCAGATGGCTGTAGGTGTGTGGATTGATTTCTGGGTTCTCTATTCTATTCCATTGGTCTGTGTGTTTATTTTTATGACAGCACCATGCTGTTTTGGTTATTATAGCTTTGTAATATAGTTTAAAGTCAGGTAATGTTATGCCTCCAGCTTTATTTATTTATTCATTTATTTTTTGCTCACTGCCAATATCATCCTGAATGGGGAAAAGCTGAAAGCTTTCCCCTTAAAAACAGGAAATAGACAAGGATGCCCACTCTCACCACTCCTATTCAACGAAGTGTTGGAAGTATGAGCCAGAGCAATCAGAGAAGAGAAGGAAATAAAGGGCATCCAGATTGGAAAGGATAAAGTCAAGTTGTTCCTTTTTGCAGATGATATGATCCTATATATTGAACAGCCTAAAGCTTCTATTAAAAAAAAANAAAAAACAATAATGGTTTTCATATTCTCTGATAGGTAATGAGTTCCACTTCTCACAATATACGCACATTAAAATTTTTCCCATTTTAAAACCTTTAGAAAATAAATTACTGAGTACCATTCATACTAATGTTTTATAAAGAAGCCTAAGCCTCTTCAGAAATTCTTCACTTTTTTCCTTGAAACTCAGTCAAGTGTCTGAAAATCACTTTTTTTCTATAAAGCAGAAGAATCACATCTTTATTTAAAAATGAAAAAAGAATAGCAAATGCATAACTATAAACATTTTGCTTTTTCTTTTCTAACCTTAAAGATAAAGCTAAATCCACTTTAATCTGCACTACCCCCCACATCATCTCTCATTCCCCTCTCCCTTCCCCAGCATAACCACTATATTGTTTGTTTACATTTTCCAACCCATATTTTGCATACAAATAATATGTAGTAATATTTGACGTGTTTTGAAAATACTTTCATATGCACACAATAATCCCTGTTTTTGAAACAAAATTATCTTTTTTTGTTGTTTAATAGTATAACAGAGTAATTGAGGACACGTGCTTTTAGAGCCAGGCAGAATTGATTCAAATTCTGATTCTGTTGCTGTCAGCTGTCAAAGTGGGTCAAGTTATTTAATTTAAGTCACAGTCTCTTTCCCTATAAAGTTCAAATAATTAAAATAAATATATTTTCTTGGGTGTGTATATGTTTATCTGTATTAATGAGTTAATGAAAATAGAACATACAGCACGGCCCTGGTAAGGTAATACAAGCTCATGTGATTATTATTGGTTCCGCCTGATCACAGGTCGGAGTGGACTGAGTTCAGAATATTGCTTTCTGGGTAAAGAAAGATGAAAATATGACATAACTTTGATTCATGATTTTACAAGAGCTAAAGAGCGAAGTGAGCCTCAAGTCATAGGAAGTATCTTATGCTGTTTTCTAAACATATTTGAGATGACTGGGAAAAATCTCAGATAAAAGCATTTAACTTCCTTGGGTTTATGGACCCTGGGTCAGCCATGTCACCATTTATCTTTCTTTAGTGAAAAAAAAAAAGAAAAGAAAAGAAAAATGGTGTGTGTGTGTGTGTGTGTGTGTGTGCATGCATGTTTGCACACACGTACATGTATGCACTGTCTTCTCCAAGGCTGGAAGGAAGAAGCTGAAACCTTCTCGGTGGCACTTGAAAAGGGCCTTGTTAAAGACCTTTTCTATCTTAATCACTGGCTCTTGCTATCTTCCTTTCTTTTACATCCGGATTACTGTGGACAAAAGGCAATGACTGATGGACCACCAGCCCTCCTACCTCTCTCCTCAAGAAGAGAGGACCTTTGATCCGTATGTTGGGCATTAAGATAAGGGGTTTTGTGGGNCCAAAAAAATAGGATTATTTCTAGAGGTAGTTTATCAACTAGTATGCTGACTATATTATGTATTCTGATTGTCTTATTTTGCACATAGTGCTGATTTAAAATTGCTCTTCAGGTTTTTCTCAAGTATGTTTTATTCCTGACAAGGTTATGAGCTTTTCTGAAATAAAAGCAAATGTCCTTTTTTCATCTCCCTACTGTGAAAAGTATCATGCTAAAGATTGTATGTCAAAAGTGCTTCATTGAAAACATACACAAACCTTTATACAACATGGATCAGATAGTCAATCATTTCTGAGTGACAGAAGTGAAATAAACTCTCTTAGTATATGCCTGACATAACCTACTGAATTAGAATTCATTACTTTCCCTAATGTCTCTAATTTTCCTTAAAAAACAATAATGGTTTTCATATTCTCTGATAGGTAATGAGTTCCACTTCTCACAATATA
>NW_007726748.1:174513-176665 GCF_000696425.1 Galeopterus variegatus
GACCACCTTCCTTTCATTCCTCGCTCACATGTGTGGAGTATAGGAGCTATTCTCAATTATGTTATTAATATGTTATTAATACATCTTGTATTCCATTATTCCAGCCATATGGCAGTTCTCTTTAGAATACAGACATGAAAAGTAGCATACTTCCTTTCCAACTTCAAATCGGTTATATCAATCATGTCCCTACTAAAATGATTTCTGACCATCCTTTATTCTACCTTCATTTAGCTTCTTGCTGCACCTATTGATGAAGCGAACAATATCTTCATGGCTCTCTTTAAACCCCCTTTGATTTGTGTGAATTCTGTTTCTATTTCCTTCCTTTTCTTACATGGTTGTCACCCTTAAGATAGCACATGACTTCGAATTCTTTCTTTTTCTTATAGAGCATCTTCTTAACATGCTTATTATTATTGTTATTGTTATTATTTAGCTTATTTTCTGTTTCCTTAGGCTGCTGTTTTTATTCCTATCATTTGCTGTTCCTTCACTGGCAACTCCATTATTGGTCTCCTTTCTCCTCTATTTTCGTCTGACTATCTTTAGGATTCTCCCCAAAAGTTCTTAATGACAAGAGGTGAGACAGATATAAGTTAAATTAGTTGAGGTATCTAGATTTGCCTTCCTTTCCACTTGTAAAAAGTGCTTTGGTTTATTTTTAATTATGAAACATATTTTTAATTATTTTCACAGAGGACCACTGTGAAAATTTTAGAAAATACAAAAATACATGAAGAAAATAGATATCATATAATATTCCATCTTTCAAAATAATAGCCTATTAAATCAGAGAATACCTACAAAGCTCTGAGACTGGCAAATAGTAAGCATTTAATAAATATTGTTAATATTATTATTACTATTAAACAGTGATAAAAGTGGGTGCCTACAAACTTTTATATTTTAAATGATTTTATGGAAACAAAAGATGATAGGTGAACTTAAGTTTCATGATGCGTCTTTTGCTAATAATGATCCCATGGTCTAATCACAAAGATCATGGTTTTTTAAGAAAGAAAGTTTTATGTTATTAGTTACTTTACACATTCAGTACATTTGGGTTTTTTCAGTAATAGCAATAACTTTGCTTGATTTTTCGAACTATTGTCTAACTATTCTCATTCTAGTGACCAAAATTTGCATTAATTCTAGCCATAAAGAGTAATTAGTATTATTTCTAACTTTAATAATCATATTTTAAAATAGAGCCATATAAATTGATACTTTATGTATCCACGACCCTTCTATAAGCAAAATTCTAACAGCAAAAGCTGATATTTGCAGAGTCCAGCTGCCAAGTTCCTTTCCTTATACCCTAGAAATAAAGCTTTCTGTAAAAAGTCAGCTGGTAATTATATTCAGCCTGTGGGCCATGTGATCTCTGTCACAACTACTCAACTCTGCTATTGTAGCATTAAAGTAGCCATTGACAATACATAAATTAATGGGCTTGGTGGCATTCTAATAAAACTTTATTTACTAAAGCGGATGGTAGGCTAGATTTGTCCAGCAAGCTGCAGTTTGCCTACCTAGAGAATCTCCCGCACCATCATGATTTTGTTCAATTACAGGTACTACTTATGGAGTGCTTCTTATATGCCAAGTATTGTGATAGGGTGCTGCACAGCAAGTTTATACTACATTTTAGGATCTTCATGTCAACTCTATTAAGTAAGTAATCTTAACCTCCTTTTATGTAGTCCAGAAAACCGAAGCAATGAAACCTAAAGAAATGAACTTGCTGAAAATCACTCAGTAAATGGCAGAGCTGGCCTTCTAACTAGTCTTTTAGCCAAGTCTATTTTATTCCAAACCCTGGATCTTGCACTATGTACCTGAAAACATCCTGAGTTCCTCATTACTAAGGTGACGGGCTCACTGAATGTTACCACTTCAAAGGGATTTGATTGCTTACATGACTTTAACATTTAAAGGATTGATATTCTCACTAATATATAGTTCCACCAATAATATCTTGCTTCTTGCTCTCTTAGAACTGTACAGTGGAGGCTGTGAACTAGAGTGATAGATAGTCTAGTCTATCTCTTTGTATATTTATGAAACATCTCTGAGTGATGAGATTAATATTTTTCTTTTTTTATTATGTTTTTGAGACATCAAATTTAAGATGTTCTAAAAAAAAAAA
>NW_007726748.1:177167-178091 GCF_000696425.1 Galeopterus variegatus
AAAAAAAAAAAGAATTAAACTGAATTTGTAGCATACCTGGATCCACTTATAGGTTAAAGTATTCACAGATGAAAGATAACTAAATATAGTTAACATGAAATTAGTCTCAGGAAACTATTCTTCTTGACAATGGGAGGCAATGGGAGGATATAGGATTATTCTGATCTTTGGCTGTGTGATACACCAGCAGCATGGGCAAGAGTGACTTTCTTAGCTGCCCTGTGTCTCAGCATCCTTCTGTGTGAAATAGGGTTAATAATAAGTACCTGAACGGATTTTGGTGAGAATGAAATGTGAAAAGTGCTACATTAACAGAGATACTGTACAAATGTTTGTGGAATCCAGATGTCCCTAAATCTTTCAGCTTGCTAGAATCACCCTTCCTTGTAAAATTTAAATAAAATGGCTCAAACCCTGTCTCACATGTGAAGGGCTCCTCACTTCTGTCTTAGAGCTGCTGGGGTTTATTTGTTGTTCTTTTGAGAAGGCTTAAGTTGTTCTTAGTTACTTTTTACATTCTAATATTTCCTGTTTGTGCTTTTTAAATTTTTTGGAATTGACCATTTGTACTTTCATTGCTGTTTCCCTTTCTGTGATCTATATAAAACTAAATGGAAACACAGCCTGAGTTGTGCCCATTAACTTTAATGAAAAGGCAGGGACCTCAGGTGCATCTCTCAAGCCACCTTTCTCTCCCATCTGCCAGCTTTTAATCTCCCCCAAGTCCGTTCCTGATATTTTTCTAGGCAGAGCAATTCAGCTCACCCTTTCTGTCTCCTTCCACACTATGCCCTGTGCTGATCTAATTCTCTACATTCAAAACAGCTAATTTTTTCTTAAGTACAAAATATCTTTCCTAGGGAGGAATTTCCAATCCCATAGCAGGCGAAACGTGACTACAGTCACAAACTGATTTTCCCCCAC
>NW_007726748.1:178592-202154 GCF_000696425.1 Galeopterus variegatus
GGAATTTCCAATCCCATAGCAGGCGAAACGTGACTACAGTCACAAACTGATTTTCCCCCACTCTCTGATTTTTATATTAATGTAAATTAAGGAGAGTACTATTGTTTTCTTTCACTGTAGCTTGTGTTTGGCAACAATTAAGGTTAAATGGGATGACTGCACATTTTCTGTTAGGTAAAACTTTACTAACTCATCCTTTCAAAGAGATTTCTGCATTCAACATTTAAAACATTTTCTTACTGAAGTATAACACACATAAAGAACAGTAAACACTACAAAAAGGTAACTTTCACCGAACTATGCTAAAGTGAACACCCCTGTAAACATCACCCAGGTCAAGAAATAGAAACTGGCATCAGTTCTGAAGCTTTGCCCATAAACTCCCTCAATCACACAACACTACAGCCACCCCAAAGAAAATCACTGTCCAAGCTTCCAACACTACAGGTCTGTCTGATTTGAAATTTTCTGTAAATAGAATCTTATGCTATGGATTTTTCTGAGTCTGATTCCTTTTCTTTACCATTTTGTTTGCAAGATTCATTCATATCATTGTACGTAGTTCTAAAACATGAATTTTAATAGCTTTGTATAATTTTACTGCATGAATGCACCATTATTTCTCTCTTTTTTGTGAATGAAAATTAAGTTGTTTTCATAATTTTGGCTATTACGAATAATGCTGCTCTGGGTATATATATATATTTGGGAGTGGATATTCTCAGTCTTAGATTATGTGTTTATATCACCCTACCAAATACTGAAACATTTTTTTTTTCCTGGTCACTTACCCAAAGTTTTGTCTTCTCTACAGTGCTAGGCTTTGTGATCTGCCTTCGTGATTTTGTCTTCACAAACCTCATGTTCAATGATCAGCATTCAATCCTGTCTTTTACTAAGAACTGACACACCTTAGTTTGGGCAACATTCCATTAAACTGTGATATCCAAAGCAACTTGTCTTTGCTAAACGAATATACTTAACTTGTTTGGAGTACTCTGCCAATTTACTTTCAAAAGACTACTTCATAGGAAATGGGAAACCATTTTCCTCTTGTGTGAACTTGAAGATTTCATGTAATTGTATATCCTCAGTTAAAGAAAATGTGCAAAATGGTCGTAGGCCTTGTACTGCATCTCACTTTCCTGCAGCTGGTAAGGCAAAATCTGTCTCCTACATGGTGCATGCAATTGTGAAGAAAGTAGTTAGGGAGATGGTAGCTCACTGCTGTAGTCATAACCAAGGCCTGTGATTTAGGGAATCTATAATACAGGGAACCACAGGGAGTCAATTGCCCTCTATCTGCTTCATACGCATTTTAATTATACCACTATCTTTGGCAGGGATATGTCATCTAACCCTCTGCTAGGATGCATTCTTTGTAAAATTAAAATTGTTCTCCTAGGAGGAGGTATATGCATAGTGAGATGCAAACACAAACTCGAGTCCTATTTATTTGAAAGTAAGTAATGAAATAAGTCTGAAGACATATGTGTATATGTACTTCAAAAAAGTTCATGGAAGATTTTGCATTATTATGTAATTCCATTTTTTTCTTCAACTTTTTGAAGTACTCTCATGTACACACACACACACACACACACACACACAAACACACAAACAAAATTTAAAAAGTCAAAAAAATTAGAAAAAAGTCCAGGCTATTTTAAGAAATCAAATAGAAGAAAGCAAATCTTTATAGAATTTCTACATAAAAATTACCCTCCCTGACTTCTGCTAACTTTGTGTATTAGTCCATTTTTGTTGCTTACAACAGAAACTGGTTCATTTGTAAAGAAATAGGATTTATTTTTGTAGTTTTGGAGGCTGGAAAATCCAATGTCCAGGGAACACAGCTAGTAAGGGCCTCATTGATGGTGGCTCTCCACAGCAATGTGGGGTATCACATGGTGAGAATGGCTGAGCAACAAAGAGACTAAGCTCTCACTTATAAAGTCATCACAGCCACACCCACGGCCACCTTTAAAGCATCAATGGGTCAATCCATTCACTAGGGCATGGTCCTCACAATCTAATCACCTCTTCAAGGCCCCACATTTCAATTACCGTAATAGGATCTCCCAACCTCCTGACTCTGTCACAGTGGGGACTAGGTTTTAATGAGTTGAGGGAACACTCCATCCACAGTCCTTTGTTTCTTGGAAAATTACATAATTTTAATTTCAAGATGGCAACTTTTTCAAATAATTTAACTATGCTTCATCTCAAATTTCTATTGAAATGACACAAATATATAAAAAAAGAAAATATATATTAAAAAGGAGCTTTCCCCTTATTCCAAATACCTATTACCTTCCTACTTGATATTTCTTCTTTTTTTATTTTATCAATATACGATGTAGTTGAATTTCATGTCCCTTTAC
This sequence comes from Galeopterus variegatus, assembly GCF_000696425.1. NCBI lineage: Eukaryota > Metazoa > Chordata > Mammalia > Dermoptera > Cynocephalidae > Galeopterus > Galeopterus variegatus. The sequence goes on from NW_007726748.1 coordinate 180,977, forward strand.
CGATTCCTTCCTCCCGCTTCCTTCTCCCCTCTCCCAACAGTTATATAAAATAGAATATCCAGTTTAATATGACCTCTCTAAAAATTTGAATTTTGAAAACTTACTCCTTCCATGAAACTTTTCTTTCCCTACTTGTTCTCCTTTCAGCAAATAGTATTTTCATTCTTCCATTCACTCTTTCAGTGGCTCTGTTTTAGACTATGCCAGTTTAGTTGAGGCCACTACCACCTCTTGGCTGGACTATCATAATAACCTTCTGCAGTCACCCACCCCTTCCACTACTCATCCCTTTGAATCCATTCTTCACAAACAGCCAGAATGATCCTTTTAAAACATAAGTTAGATCATATACAAGGGTGTTTCAAAAAGTTCATGGAAAGATTCATATTATCCTTTAATTCTGTTTTTCCATGAATTTTAAAAATTACCCGTGTATTCCTTTGTTCACAATCTCCCAGTCACTTTAACACAGTCTGAAGGTTTCATCCCCCTACTACATCTCTGATGTCATGTCCCACCATACTGTTTCTTGCCCTTTCTGTCCCAGGCACACTGATCTCCTTGCAGATCCTAAAATAGACTAAACATGATCATCCTTAGGGCTTCTTTTTCCATTTGCTGTTTCTTTCTGCTGGGAGCTCTTTTCCCATAGATAAACTCATGGCTATTTCCCCTGCTTCCTTCAAGTCTTTGCTGAAGTATCACTTTCACAGAGAATCCTTCTTTGACCAAAATGTATAAACTAGCATCTTCCTTCCCCATCTCATTTGACCATTCTTCAAGTTTTGTAATAGTCTATTCCTATGGGTTTATTTTCTGATTTTTCCCATTAAAATCTAAGCTCCCTAAGAACAAGTACAGGTTTGATTACTGTTCTGGTCCTGGAACAGAAATGCCTGACACCTCATATGTGCTCAATAAATACTTTTTGAATAAATGAAAAAAAAAAAAAAAAAAAAAACCTGTACCAGACAAGAAAACTGCTGAGCATACCAGTAACACTGAGTATAATGTTATAGTTCAGCAACCACTTCAACAGTACTATGAGTTACTCACTGTGATAAAAAACAAGCAAACAAGCAAATACATCTTTTGTGAATGATCAGCCAGAGTCAGTTTTTCTTCTTGTAAGAAAACCCTTGACTGATCATAAAATAAATTCTTGAAGTGGTTATGGGAAAGATGATTTGCCTTGCTTCAAGATGATGGCTCTGAAAATACAGCTGATACGAAGAGATGAAACTCTGCTAACCTATGACATGCAGTGTAAAACAACCAAATGAATTATACCCAGAAGATGACTGGAATAACATTACCAATGAAGACATGGTTCTTACATGGCTAGTGGCCAATCCATAGAAAAATGATAAGATTAACCATTTACATAGTGTTTACTGTGTGTCAGGTCTTGTTATAAGCACTTTATACAAATTTACTTGATTTTTTATTTTATTTATTTATTACTTTTTTTGGTGGCTGGCCATTCTGGGGATCTGAACCCTTGACGTGGTGTTATAAGACCATGCTCAAAATAATTGAGCTAACCAGCCAGCCCGGATTTTTATTACTATCTTATCCCTCTTAAAGATGAGGAGGCAGATCCACAGATCATTAATAACTTGCCCATGGTCCCCATACCTAGTTAGTGAAAGAGATAGGATTAAAACCCTTGGCAGTCTGGCTCCAGAGTCCATGCTCTTAAATACTGCATATTCTGACATGAATAACATGAGAAATTAAAAGACTATATAGTGAGCTGGTTTCTTCTTACTGCACTGGATGGCTTAACCAAAAAAAAAAAAAAAAAATGCTAAGCACAAAGTCCTGCATTCAAGGTGAAGACAGAAAATCACAGAATTTCTGTGCCTAAATTGTGAGAATCTCATACCAATTCTAGACAAAGGGTTGAGAGAGCTGGAAGACAAGCTCAAAATTTGAATCTGTGAATAGCTGAGTTGTTGAATTGATACCCCAGGAATTAGAATGAGGCTGCATAGGCCTACTTCTGCTTTGCTGCTACCCTTCCCTCAACACACATGGTCAGTTACTGAGGAGAAGAAAGTGAGCCCAGTTTACAGACATATCCTAGTAATGCACAGAAATGGAATACTGCAACAGTTTAGCCTCAGTCGGAATATGAGTGTGAGAGGCACTTTAGTAGCAAAGGGACAATGGGAAACAGAAGTCATTCCAGTCAAGAAGCACATCGAGTTTTATACCCTGCCTGGAAGGAGAAGTAGCTCAAAGTACAGAAATACACTGATTAATGAACAACGGTTAATGATTTCCTTGGATGGTCAAGCATTTGGATAAAGCAGGATGAGAGAATTGGTGACAAGGAAATTTAGGGAAGAGTCATGTGGTTCAATATCTTGGAATGGGCCCAGAGTGTGAGGACATGTGAGTACATGCAAATATTCCCACAGCGAAGGAATTGCTCATTTTTATGTGGATAGATATATTTGATCTCTAAATGTCACTTAGCCCCTTTCCCAGTGCTTTCCCGGTGACCTCAGTGCTTGCTCAGGGGGTTCATAATAAAGTAACAATGGGAATTATCATGAGCCCAGTGTCAAATTCCAATTTTCAAGCACTAAGCCACAGATTCAGCACTACATCTCAGGGTGTCATGCCTATGACAAGGTAGCCCTTCCTGCTGAGTGAAAAAGATATTTATCTATAACAGTATAGTGTGGGGGTTATTGCATGGTTTACTTATTGTCATGGTATCAGAACTGTCATTGTGTCTGGACAGGAGATTCTTTATTCAGTGAAAAAGTGAGGCAATAAACTAATCTTTATGAGATTCACTGGTCTTAGTGTCTGTGTATCTCATTACTTACTTACTGTAGCTCATCACTCAGAATGGCCCTAACATGTGGCTGGAAAGGTTATGGAAGCCTCGGTTACAGTGCCAGATAGGAAACAACAGTTTGTAAAATGGAGTTTTGTCTTATAGGATATTGAGATTTAAGGAGCCAATAAAAATAGAAGACATGACACCAGAGATATAGTAGGGGTCAGACCTTCAGCTTGTGTTCTGAAGTCACTGGGAGGTTTTGAACAAAGGGTCACTCTGGCTATGTTTGAAGAATGGATTCAAGGAGGCAGGTAGTGGATGGGGGGTGGGTGGGTGGCCAGAGGAGGTCCTTGTGATAGTCCAGACAAGAGGTGATGGTGGCATTGACTAGACTGGCACAGTCTAAAGAACAGCCCACTGAGTGAGTGAGTGAAAAAATGGAGACACTGTTTGCAGATGGAGCAGCACATATCATCTCTGTGGATTGATAAATATAGCTCGAAAGACACATCTTGTAGAGAAAACCAAACATAGATATCCTTACTCCCCGATCTAGGAATGGGGGCAGCCTCTCAGAGGATGGTTTGAATTTTGACAGAAAATCACTTAGCTGGGTTGCTTCCTCTCACTGGCTCAGGAAGAGAGGGAAGGAGAAAGGGACTGGATTATGAACCCATTCATTTTATTTGTGGGAGAATTTATTAGGTGAGACTAGAGACCAGGTCAGTGTTTGATTTTTTTTTTTTAAATGTCTCCTGTAGAAGTCAAGAGTGCAGAAGAGGCAGTTCATTGTAACATAAAATGTAAGTGGGACTGTTTCCTTTTATTATTGTATTAAGTATTTTAATGTCTAAACTTAGCAACTCGGCTCTGCTGGCTTAGCTGTCTGGGTCCTCAAGACAGGAATGTTTTCATTATAGCAGTGATTGAATATAATTGAAAGATAGAGATTGCCACCTGAATTCTTTGAGTTGCTTATTCTACATGATGAACAGGAAAAGGAGTTTAGAACGGTGCCTGGCATATTTGACTAAGCCTGATTATCAGTGGACAAAACACCCCGACTCCACACATTGAACGCAGGAAGAAGTAGGTCTTGAACTGAGGGGCTCTCCTAGGGAGACTTTCTAGTTTAGTTGTGTCCAGTGGTCAAAGGTAATGGAAAGTTACTAAAATCTCAGGCAGAATCACAAAGGACTCATACCACTCAGGAATGATATTCTGAGTCACTTTATGTGGTGGAAAAAGTTATTTCCCCAAAGTTGTTTTCTCTTGTGTCCTGGATGCTTGATTGTTCTGCTAGAGATAATATTTCCCAGCCACCACTCTTACCCATGTAATGTCTCTTCAAGACTATTCTCTTTTTAAAATTTCTTTTTTGAGGTATGCTTCACATATGAAAAGCTCTAGATATTAAATATATACAAATCAGTGAAGTATACACCTGTGAAACCATTACTACCATCAGGGCCATAAATACATCCATCACCTCCCAAAGATTCCTTCTGCCCCTTTTATTATCATAGTTCTTCTTATTATTACTCTGTGTATGTGTGTGTTAAGGACACTTAACATAGGATCTATCCTTTTAGCAAATTTTAACTATGTAATTCAGTATTGTTAACAATTATTACTCTGTGTATGTGTGTGTTAAGAACACTTAACATAGGATCTATCCTTTTAGCAAATTTTAACTATGTAATTCAGTATTGTTAACAATAGGCACTATGCTATATAGCAGATCTCCATAACTTATATTTATCTTGCATAACTGAAACTTTGTACCCTTTAACCATACCTCTCACCACCAATTTTTTCCTTCCTTCAGCCTCTGGCTGCCACCATTCTACTCTCAGCTCCTTTTAAGTCTGACTATTTTAGATTCTACATGTAAAGGAAATTATACAATATTTGTCCTTCTGTGACTGGCTTATTTTACTTAGCATAATGCCCTCCAGTTTCATCCATGTTATAGTAAATGGCAGGATTTCCAGTGTTTTCTAGGCTGAATAGTATTTTATTATACGTATGTACCACATTTTCTTTCATGACCCTTCTCACGTTACTGTGCCTACCAATCCAAAGCTATTGTGTCATAAACCATGCCCAATCCCAAGCAATTCCACTCCTGAAACACCTGCATTAAAATCATTCAGCCTGGGCCCTAAATATTCTATACATATCTGCCCCTAATTTCCCCCTTCTGAGTTACTACTAAGAATTTCTCAAGGTTGTTTTCTTCCTTAGTGCTATAGGTCTGATGAGTTTAGCTTTTCACGATCAATAGGTTTTTCTGGTGGGCTTTTCAGGAGGTGAGATTCGCTAAATAGAAGTCTAGTCTTAATCTTGTTCTCTAGCCCTTCTCATAATTATGTCAACTTCCCAAACTTTGCAACTCCTTTTATGCTTAATCAGTAAGCATCCACTAGCTTGCAACTAACATTCTTTCCTCATACACTCACATATTAATGTCTTTAAAACTTCATTAATTCCCATACTTATAGTGGCTGAGCAATGCAGTCACTCAAAGGTAAGGCATGCTGTAAAGAGTAAGATCATTATTGTAGCAGGCTCTTTAAAATATCCATTGTGACTGGTAGAAAACTGATGTAGGTAACTTTAGGTTGCACGAATAAGCAAACAAAACAAATTAGCAAATAAAACCAAAGGACAAACCTTTCAAGACAGTACAACATTTCCATTCCTCATAGTAGTGTCCTCTCTTCTAATCCACCTACTCCTACAAATAAAACATGCAACTCATGCACATGTTCCCAAGTATGTTTCAGTCTCAACTGTGAGCAAAACTGGGGTCTTGGGAAGGAGGTGGTCAGTAGGGACCAAACATAAATCTTATGAAGAACTTTGGTAATAACTAATGCGCACATATCGAGTGTCTGGCTTATGAAATGCTTATGTTCAGTTGCCAAGTGATCAATTGGGTAAAACAAACTACTTTAGCAGGTTGGTAGGAGGGTATTTGAGATATTTGATGGGAAGGAGAGAGGAATTTGGTAGCTAGCATCAGTTTTCCGCTCCTAATGAAGACAAAGAAAATGAATCTGCAGAGTCACAAGGCTGCTTTCTCTATAACTCACAGAATATTTGGCAAAACCTGCCTGAACCCCACTTTAAATGTTTGTGCTCAAACAGGAAAAGGCCTCCAGAAATGTAAAAAGATTCTGTTGCTTAAAAGATAAGAATTAGACTGAAAAATTAGAGCAATTGGGCTGCTTTTTGATCAATTTATCCTGTAGCTTTGGAAACTTTTTCATCTGTACAACCAGTTCTTTCCTCAGCTCTGGAACGTCTTGCTCCACTTTATCTTTGTTACCTGTTTGTTCTGGTCTTTTCTTCAGGATCACATATCACTTAAAATGTTGGCTGTCGGGCCGACCCCATGGTGCATTCGGGAAGAGTGTGGTGCCTCGCCGCGGGTTCGGATCCTATATAGGGATGGCCCACTGGCTGAGCGTGGTGTGGCCATTCACAAAAAAAGGACAAAAAAAATAAATGTTGGCTGTCAGGTCTCTGTGTTGCATGTTTATGACTTGTGTTCTCATGGTTTTGACTCTATTTCCTGGAGAAAGCTCTTCAGTGGATCCTGCATATGATCAAATCTTTTCTATGGATGCAGTTATGTTCTTTCCTGATCAGAACATTAATTTTAATTCTCTGATTGCCCTTTGATTTAACCTGCAAATCCTTACCTTATTTAACTCCATTATATTTCCTTTACATAGTTTTCCTATTGCTTTAGCGCCTCAGGTGCCCAAGGCTAGTAAGTTTTGGAGAAGGCATAGCCATTGATTATCCCGGCAAAGGAAATCATGTCTTCGCTGTTTCTTGTCGAGACTGGAAAAGCCATCTAACTTGGAGTGATGGTTAGTTCATCTCCTCTGAGAAGCAAACCCCAAGATTGGTACCTGAAAGAAATTTATTAGAGGAAACATCTGTAAAGGAGAAATGGGATGATGCTGGAAAAGGTGGGGAGAACCTTCAGACCATAATCTCAATGCAGGTCTAACCGCACTGAAGGAGAGACAAAAGAAAGGAAGTTTTGGTAGGAAGACTCTCAGACTTCAGGTTAATTCTAAATAAGTTTTGATCAGGCCTTCAGCCAATTATGCTCCCGCATGGGAGAGTCAAGTAGCACATTTCCATGGCTTCTGCAGAGACTTTGTCCAAGCTCCTTCTTTGTATTGGGCCAGTAACAAGATGTTACCCTCCTGCTGGTGTTCTACCTGGCACAGTTTTTAGGGGAATCTGTATAGCACCACTGTTTTCAAACGCTGCTTATTCTCATTAGAAAAGTGGAGGCCCATGGGGAGATCTTTCTATGCCCTGGGGTTATTTTTTTGTCCCTCACTGTCATAATACTGCAACTTTCATGATTTTCTCTGAGAAGGAGAATGAGAATAGTGATGAATAGCTTTCTATTTCAAGTAAAGAAGACCTGGGTTCATGCCCTAACAGTTCCATGTACAAACTACCATGACCTTGGTTAAGTGATTTTGCCTCTGTACCCTTTATAATCCTTGTATATAAAATGGGTCACCAAACTTCTTAGAGTTGTTGTGAAGATTAAGTGAAATAATTTGTGTATTAGAACCTAGCACAGAATAAGCATTCAATAAATATTACCTATTATTACTTCCTAACGCTATTGCTTTTCTCAAGTTGGAATTATAAAATTTGGCAATACTGTTTTCTTTCTATCCTCTTCCATCACATAACTTCCTATAAAAATCCTCCGATATTCCAAGCAAATATCTAGCTCTTCTTCAGTTAGTGATATCAAACTATCTTCTGGAAACTGGAAGAACTTCTCCTTCCTTGAGAGTTGCTTAACCTATCCTATGGCACTAACCATAAGCCAAAGCACCATTTCCAGGTGGCCTTCATCTGTAGAATAGCATCCAATGCTATTTAAATTTGCCAGGAAGTGAAACATTTCACAAATAAAAAGCCTTTACAATTTAAACTCTTCTACGGCAATGAAGACGGGAAGACTTGAAGCTGATACCAACCTCCTACCATCACCATCGGGTATTCCAACATTTTTTCAAATGAGCGAACTAATGATAATAAAACTAATTCTACCACAATACCCTGGGAGAGAAAGGTTTCCTGTAACTTTTACTATTAACAGGTAGAATATTCTTAAGCTATTTACCAATAAGAGATAAGCACAATGAGAAAGTGAGAAAGGTAGGTTTTAATACAGAGCACAGAATGTGAAAATAAAACACTGATATAACAGAATCCCAGTATAATAGCATTTGCAACAGTCAACTTTCTAGTTAAGGTTACAACTCAATTTTATAAGTCCGATTTATTGGTCAGACTCAACTATGCATCCTTGCCAATGAGGCATTAGATGATATCTGGGAAGAAGGATGTTTTGTTCCCTTTTATGTGGTGGTTAGTCTTGTGGCCACAAGAGGAGACAGAGAAGAGGCTCAGGAAAAAAACAGTTTGTTATTTTCACAGGTTCTAGAGACGGGAGGCACAGCATGCCACACAGGGCCACACAGAAAGATACCAGGATAGTAAGGAGGCAGAAGACAGAAACAAGGGGATGATTTAGGCTACTGTCTTTTCTGCAGGAAAGATAGGCAGGGCAATGTAAACTATTTAGAATTGGCTAGTTTGAATCATTTTGGCTGCCTTTAGGCTATAGAGATAATTCCTAGTTGCCTAATACCTTTCCCTGGGATTATTAAGGCAGAGGACTATTGGTTCCTGGGTGTACAGGCCAGATAGAGGAGATATGGCTCTCGATTGGTTAGTCTGTCTATCAAAGGCATGCTCCAGACCAGGTTCCTTGCTGTCTCTCAGAATTGGCTAGCACAAACAGGGGCAGTTTCTCCCCAGCCAGAAAGATTATTTTTTAAGATGTCAAAACATAAAAATTACAGAAAAAGTATTTACAATACAAAGGGAGAAATTCAAGAGCAGGTCTGTTAGCAAAATGTGATTTTATATGATTTTAGTAGAATATACATTGGGATCTGAGCACATATCCACATTCAGCTCCTCTCTAGTTAAGACATGAATAAGTTGCAGGTGGTTGAATTGGCTTTTGGAAGCTAGATAGTTCTTTTCAGAGGACTAGTATTGTGTCAGAAGGTTTTTTTTTTTTTTTTTTTCCTTTTTGTCTTTTTCCGTTTCCGGCAACAGATCGCAACCCTCAGTGTCGCGCCCGTACCGGACCGGGACCAGCAATGGGATCACGACCCTCGGTGTTGCGTCCGCAACTAGCTCAGCCAGTGAGCGGGAACCGGTCTGTATGTGGGATCCGAACCCTCAGCGGGAGCGCCGCTGCACTCCCAAGCGGTGCACTGCAGCAGTGCGCCACCAGGCCGGCCCATCAGAAGGTTTTTAAATTCCCTAACCTTCAGGTACTTTTTAAGAGAAAACATCCATAATAAATGTTTGAATTTTAATTTGGAAATTCATGAATTTTAAATCCCCCGTTGTTCACTCTATTTGTTAGAGTGCCTGTGTGTGGGAATTGTCCTTGGAGAAAGGATTAGAAAAAAATCTTTAAAAAAAAATTGAAAAACATTCATATTTATCATTCATACTTACTTGGAGACCAAATATAAAAAGTTTTAATGTTGAAGAACTTTCTACCAAGTTTTCATGTGCAAGTGTAACAGGGATATGAAATTGAGTTGTAACCTTAACTAGAAAGTTGACTGTTGCAAATGCTATTATACTGGGATTCTGTTATATCAGTGTTTTATTTTCACATTCTGTGCTCTGTATTAAAACCTACCTTTCTCACTTTCTCATTGTGCTTATCTCTTATTGGTAAATAGCTTAAGAATATTCTACCTGTTAATAGTAAAAGTTACAGGAAACCTTTCTCTCCCAGGGTATTGTGGTAGAATTAGTTTTATTATCATTAGTTCGCTCATTTGAAAAAATGTTGGAATACCCGATGGTGATGGTAGGAGGTTGGTATCAGCTTCAAGTCTTCCCATCTTCATTGCCGTAGAAGAGTTTAAATTGTAAAGGCTTTTTATTTGTGAAATGTTTCACTTCCTGGCAAATTTAAATAGCATTGGATGCTATTCTACAGATGAAGGCCACCTGGAAATGGTGCTCATTTCATACTTAGTTGAATGGCTGCACTGCTGCTACTACTGCTGTTGAGGGAAAGGGACCGATGCTATGAGATGGTTCTTAAAATCTGGGCTAAGGATGAGTGTCTTTCACTCATTTCTTGCCTTCCTCTCTTTTCGTTGATTTTATTCAAATGTAGATGCTTTGGGTTTCCTCAATATTATAATTTTTGTTATAGTGTAAAATCTTGGCTTTAAACTATATGATATAAACAACATGTAGAACAACTTTTGTCTGAAATGTTAGCTACTGAAAAAGATTATGTCATTTTCTCTGTGTTGTTCTCTTACTCTTTAGGGTAAAATGTTTCCTAGATAGCAATAAAGTTCTTGAACAGAGGATGAATTTTTCTACAGGTTTATTGAACTAAAACACCAGCCAGATTAGAAAAAATCATTTTTTTCTTTAAAATAATGTATATAAATTTGTGTTACTTGAAAACTAACATCCCTTTAGAATGGCAATATTTTGAGTATATTAAAATGGTAAAAATCTTTAAATATATTTGTAATAATGAGAACATATCGTAGAGTGTATCCTTTTGTGGTCTTATTATATTTAAACATGCTCAGCAGGAAAAATAAAAGCTGATACCTTTATTAATATTTCAGAAGAGAAACACGTGCCAATGTAATGTTGCAAGGCTATAGGGATTACAATAACAAAATCTTAATATATGCTACAAGTTGAGTGATGCATAAAGAGAGCTAAAATTTTGTAATCAAGTGCAAAATTTCATCCAATTCAATGTAAACAGGAAAGAAGCAAAGTTAGAGCTCTTTGTTCAGAGCTGCCTCTGAATCTCAACTTTAAATCTCATTATCAGAACTGGGAAACAAGTGAATACCCGATCTAATGAGAATGAGAAGCTTGCTATATAATCCTCTTGGAATTTCATTACAAAACCCTGAATCAGCTCTCAAATGAGAAGGTGGGTAACTCCAGGAAGCAACTTTTTATTCAGTTGTACTTGCTGAGAAATAAAGACTCACAGACAGACACTAATAAATACTTATGTTTTATGTTTAAATGTGAGTTATGCTTTTTTCCAATATTTATTTGAAAAAATAATTTTGAACTTAATATCTACCTTACTGTCTTGTGTTTCAAGCTAGTGGTATGGCCACCAAGCTTTCTTCTTCTCAAAATCCCATTTTAAATCCCATAAATCAAATAATGCAGAACAACAATGGCTAACATTTATCCAGTATCTACTATGTACCAGAAGAATATTTTACGTGTTTAACAAGTATCGACTCACTGAGATAAGTATGCTTCATACCCCCATGAGACAGGTATTACCATTATCTCCATTTTGCAAATGAGAAAAGTGAGGGACATGAAAAGTAAGTAATTTTCCCGAGGTTACACAGTAGAAAGTGGCAGAGTGTGAGACTAAATTTAAACCAATATTCTTACCATCATGCCAGTGTGTGTCTCTATGAAAAGGAAATAAACCTATAACCATGCTGAAAATGAAATGGAGAATCATCAGTAGGTCAGATATTTTGATAGGAAGATAAAAAGTGAATAAAATGTCAATGTCAAAGGAAACAGAATGAAGGAAACAGAGGCTCAGAAGATGAATTGTAGCCGACTCAGCTACATAACCATAACCAGATTTCTAAAGAGTATCAATTGCTTGGGGGGGTGGGGAGTTCATGACTTGAGTGAGACATTACGCGCTTAAACAAATAATTCGTGTAAGTTCTTAAAATTGCTGATGTACCAGTTAATGTATACCCTATCAATTGCTTGGGGGGGTGGGGAGTTCATGACTTGAGTGAGACATTACGTGCTTAAACAAATAATTCGTGTAAGTTCTTAAAATTGCTGATGTACCAGTTAATGTATACCCTGCTAACTCTGAGTAAGTCACCAAGTTATCTTTAAGATTAGCTGAAGTATCGTCTTACACAAAGATGCTTGTCCTCCACACAGGGATTTTTCACTTATGTTGAAGGAATTGAAGCAGGTTCCCAAACAATCTCTGCCTTGGGTTGAGTCTCATGATCTCAGTGTCGACTTAAGGTAAGCATAGAACATGGTTAGGACTGGAACGCCCTGATGAATGTATAATTTGCTGACTGAAAGCAGTCACACAATTGAGTTAAATAGTTTAAAGCGTAAACATTTTTTGCTTAAAATTACACATAGACATTTTAATCTTTTTGATGTAACTTGTAACCAGTGACTTCTGTATTTGGCCCACCAACGAGAATAGAATAACTTCACTCTGAAATGGTCCTCTCCCCTCTGTAACCTTCCCTGTAGAATAGTTCAGCTTGTGATAGCTTTTGGAGGGAGCACTTGCCAACTTAGTTTGTTTCTCTGATCAGTACTCACATTTGGCTATTGATGAATCTTCATAAAATTACTTTTGCCTCAACAGTCTTAATTTCAGTTTACACAGGGAAAAACAGCAGCAGAGTTCGTTGCTGTGTCTCCAAGAAATTCTTAGCTTAAAATTGAAAGGTATTTGAAAGTTTTAGTGTAACCTGTGTTAGTGGGGTCCTACCCTATTTTACCTAACCATTTCACAGAGCCAGTGACTGCCAGAATTAATGTTTCATCCCAGGCTCAAACCAGACATTGTTGTTTTTTATTTGTTTGTTTTTGTATACTTTATTTTTAGAGCAGTTTTACATTCACAGAAAAATTGAGAGGAAGGTACAGAGATTTTAATGTACTCCTACAACCATGTGTACATTGCCTTCACCATTATCAGCATCCCCCAACAGAATGATACATTTGTTACAATTGACAAACCTGCAGTGCCACATCATAATCACCCAAAGTCTGTAGTTTACAGAAGGGTTCACTCTTTTTATTGTATGTTCTATAGGTTTGGACAAATCTATAATGACATATCCTCCATTATAGTAAAACACAAAGTAATTTTGCTGCCCTAAAAATCCTTTGTGCTCTGCCGATTCATCCTTCTCTCCCCTAATTTCTGGCATCTACTGATCTTTTTACTGTTCCATAGTTTTGCATTTTACAGAATGTCATAGAGTTGGAATCATGCAGTGTGTAACCTTTTCAGATTGGCTTCTTTCACTACTAATATGCATTTAAGTTCCCTCCATGTCTTTTTATGGCTTGATAACTATTTATTTTCAGCACTGAATAATATTTCATTTTCTGAATGTACCACAGTTTATTCATTCACCTACTAAAGGACATTTTGGTTGCTTCCAGGTTTTGGCCATTGTGAATAAAGCTGCTAAAAACATCTCTGTGCAGGTTTTTGTTTGGATATGTTTCACCTCCTTTGGGTTTCCAAATAGCATAATTGTGGGGTAATACTGTAAAAGTATGTTTAGTTTTTTAAGAAACTGCCAAGCTGTCTTCTGAAGTGGCTGTACCGTTTCATGTTCTCACCAGCAATGAACAAGTGTTCCTATTGCTTCACATCTGCCCCCAGCATGTGGTGTTATCAGTGTTCTGCATTTGGGTCATTCTAACAGGTGTGTAGTAGTATCTCATTCTTTTATTTTGCATTTCCCTGATGTCATATGATGTGGAGCACCTTTCATATGCCTAGTTGCCATCTATGTATCTTTTCTGGTGATGTGTCTGTTAAGTTCTTTGGCCTATTTTAAAGCAGGGATTTTTGTTGTTGTTTATTTATTTATTTTGAGATATGTTTCTGTATTTTACGTAACCATCCTTTACCAGATATATCTTTTCAAATATTTTCTCCTAGTCTTTGGCTCCCTTTTTATTCTTTTTTTGAAGAGCAGAAATTATTAATTTTAATGAACTGCAGCTTATCAGTTCTTTCTTTAATGGATCATGGCCTTGATGTTGTATCAAAAAAGTCATTGCCTAACCCCAAATTACATACATCTTCTCTTATGTTATCTTCAAGGAGTTTAAAGTTGTGCTTTTTAAAATTAGGTCTGTGACCTATTCTGAGTTTATCCTTTGAAGGGAGTAAGGTTTGTGTCTAGATTATTATTATTATTATTATTTTGCATGTGGATGTCCAGTGGTTTTGGCACCATTTGTTGAAAAGACTATTTTTTCCTCCTTTGAATTGTCTTTGCTTTTGAAGGGAGTAAGGTTTGTGTCTAGATTATTATTATTATTATTATTTTGCATGTGGATATCCAGTGGTTTTGGCACCATTTGTTGAAAAGACTATTTTTTCCTCCTTTGAATTGTCTTTGCTCCTTTGTCAAAGATCAGTTGACTGTATTTATGTGGGTCTATTTCTGGACTCTGTTTTGTTCCACTGATGTATTTGTCTATTCTTTTACCAGTGCCATGCTTTCTTGATTATCACAGCTTCACAGGTAAGTCTTGAAGTCAGATAAAGTCAGTCCTTCTTTTTTCTTCTCCTTCAATTTTTTGTTTTTATCCAGGATCTTTTGCCTCTCCATATAGACTTTGGAATCACTTTGTTGATATCTACGAAATAACTTGCTAAGATTTTGATTGTGATTTTGTTGAATATATAAATCAAGTTGAGAAAAGTTTACATCTTTACAATATTGAGTCTTCCTGTCCATGAACATAAAATACCTGCCCATTTATTTATTTATTTATTCATTTATTTATTTAATAAGATTTTTATGGTTTTCTTTATATATATATTATTCATTGATTCAATTTATTTAATAGATATAGGACTTGCACATAGTCTCTTTCTTCTACTGTGTCTTTCAAGTATTTGTTCCATTTCATCTAGGTTATCAAATTTGTGGGCACAAAGTTCGTCATACTATTTCTTTATTATCCTTTTAATGTTCATGGGATCTATAATGATATAGCCTTGTTTATTTCTCATATTAGTATTTTATATCCTCTCTGTTTTTCTTAGTTAGCCTCTCTAGGGGCTTATCAATTTTATTGATCTTTTCAAAGATCACTCTGGGCTTCATTGATTTTCTCTACTGATTTCCTGTTTTCAGTCATTGATATATGCTCTAATCATTATTTCTTTTCTTCTGCTTAGTGCAGATTTTACTTGTCTTTGTCTTGCTAGTTTCATAAGGTAGAAGTTCAAATGATTGATTTTAGATCTTTCTTTTCTAATATATGTATTCAGTGCTATAACTTTCTCTCTAAGCACTGTTTTTGCTTCATCTTGCAATTTTTAATAAGTTGTGATTTTATTTTCGTTTCATGCAAAATATTTTTAAATTACTCTTGAGATTTCTTCTTTGGCCTATGTGTTAGTTAGAAGTGTCGTTAGGTGTGTACATGTTAAGAATTGTTATGTCTTCTTGGAGAATTAACCCCTTTATCATTACATAATGCTCTTCTTTATCTCTGATAAATTTTCATGCTCTGAAGCCTGCTCTATCTGAATTGATATAGCTACTCTCATTTTCTTTTGATTAGTGTTGGCATGGTATAATTTTTGCCACCCATTTGCTTTTAGTCTATGTGTGTTGTTATATTTAAAGTGAATTTCATGTAGATAACATATAGTTGAGTGTTCTTTTTTGATGCACTCTGACAATCTCAGTCTGTTAACTGGTGTATTTAGACCATTGATGTTCAAAGAGATTATTAATATAATTGGATTAATATCTTTTATATTTGTTACTATTTTCTCTTTGTTGCCTTTGTTCTTGGTTCCTGTTTTTCTCTTCTATTATATTATGCCTTTTGTGGTTTGAATTGAGCATTTCATTTGATTTCATTTTCTCTCCTCTTAGCATTTCAGTTGTACTTCCTTTTTTACTTTTTTAGTTGTTGCTCCATTGTTTGCACTATACATTTACAACTAATTCAAGTCTAATAACGGATTCAAATAACACTATGCTGTTTTACAGGTAGTATAAGAACCTTACAATAACAAAATAATCTTAATTCCTCCATCTCATCCCTTGTATCATTGCCTGATACTTACCGTGAGAACCTGGCAGAGATCCAGGAAGTAAAACACACAAAAATGTTGGGACCTAATAACAAAATAATCTTAATTCCTCCATCTCATCCCTTGTATCATTGCCCGATACTTACCGTGAGAACCTGGCAGAGATCCAGGAAGTAAAACACACAAAAATGTTGGGACCCCCAAGTGATTGAGTTTTCATGTCTCAGTCTTGTCCACACTGAGCCTCCAGGAATTTGTGGATTACAGTTTAGGTTTTCCTCTCCTGGCATTGGTTCCCACAGAGGTTTCAGCTCACAGGTTTCTGCTCTAGTAAGTTTTGATTCTCTGTATTCACCTGCCAAGTCCTCCAATTTAAGGGGCAGTGGTTTACCCTGTGATCTCACTTCTCTGATACATCTAAGAAGAGTTATTGATTTTTCACTTTGTTAGGTTTTTACTTGTTGTTAGAGTGAAATAATTATTTCCAAGCTTCTTACATGCTGAAACAGAAGCATAAAATTCCACCGTTATTTTCAAGAAATTTCAAAATCTGACTGTGAATAACTAGGACTTCTTGTTTTGGTCTCAGGACAATAGAATAAGCTGCTCCTTATTTTTGGCTTTATAGAACCCAGCCTATTTCCTTCTTCCTCATGTTGACCTATAAATACTCCCAACCAGTGTACTTGGAAACTCCCATATGATATGCCCAACCAACACACATAGAAACTTCCATATGACATTTCCAACCCCAAAATGTAGAATCCTCCATATAATGTATCCAAGCACTATAAAAGAATTCTACCATATGATGTGCTCAATGAACATACATAGCCCCCTACTGTACAACAAGCCCAGGTACTGTGCATAGAACTCTACTGCGTGGCATGACCAACTAATGTACATAGATCACTCTATATCACGTACCCAACAAGTGTACATAGAACCCTCCATGCAATATGCACAACCAGTGAACATGGAACCCTACATATGTCATGTCCAACAAAGTGGATGTGGAAATTGAGGTCGATCTTGTTTTCCTGAAAAGACTATTGGGAAAGCACTCATATTAAAAGAGAAATTCTGTTAGAATTTAATCAGTCTAATCTAATTAGTCTCTTCAGAGCTATGCAAAAATACATTGCATTTTTAAAGAAACACTGACTGCTAGATTAAAGAGGACAATTTGAGAACAAGAGAACATTCTTAGTAATTTAAGATATGTGATAGTCGAATAACAAAATATCAACAAAACACTAAACAAATTTAATAAAATCCAAAAAATCTTCCAGAAAAAAAGGCAGCAAATTTACTTCAGAAAAACACAATTAAAACAGTATAATGCTGTGTCTTCAAAGTTTTTAAATGAAATTATTTTGAACTAGCATAATATATCCAGTGTAAGTAACAATTAACTGTAAGACATTTTCTGCATGCAAGATCTCAGAAACTTTTCTTCTGTGTATTTTTTTAATGGAAAGAAATAATTGGGAGATATACTCTATAAATATGAAAATATAATCCAAAAAGGAAGAACAAAGATATATAACTGTGAGAGGAGAGCAATGAAGATAAACCTTAAGATACAAGGTGTACAGCAGGCTTAGATAGCAGTTAGCAAAAAATACAAAATGAAATTGTGTTCACTTTAACAAATTATATGGTCAAAAGCTGAATGACTTAGTGGTAAGGTGGAGGCACAGTACTTCTTACAAGTAACAAAAATATAAATGAGGTATTAAAAAAACTTTTAAACAAAACAAAACAAAACCCGTTTGAGTCTAAATTCTGGAAAAAAATGTCAATTTTATAAACTTGACAGTATTCAACTCATGGCAGAGGTAAGAGAAGTTGGAAAGTGGAGGAGCAAGTGAAGAAAAGTAGAGAAATGGGTTATTTTCTCATCTTACATGGTAGGGAGTGAAGACTTACGTTCTAGGGCTGATGGATCAAGAAAGAGAAGTTTGACTGTATCACTTGTCCCAAAGATAGAAGGAGACCTGAACATAATAAACTAACTTACCAAGACTGTTGGAACATGGGGAGCAGAGGTATCAGTAATGTGGATGAGCTAGGCTTTTCTATTTCAAAGCAAGGAGTCAAAAATTAGCATTAGGTGTTGACTAACCAAAGATATACAAGTAAAATTGTACTATTTGGAGAGAAACATTTGAAGATGTTTACCTCCAGGGAATAAAAATTGGAGAGAGGAACACAAGAATTTCATACCACACTCTTTGCATTGGAGTTATAATGATTTTTTATTATGTACAAGAATTTCATACCACACTCTTTGCATTGGAGTTATAATGATTTTTTATTATGTGCATTTATTATTTACTGTAAAAGTCCTATCATGAAGTGAAGGCACACTCACACTGAGTAATCCATGGGATATTTAATAAAGGGATTTATAATAATTGTGGCTTCTCCATTCTTACTAACAGTAGGTATTGTTGTAGCTTGGATTAGTAACAGTAAGGAGTCCTTACATCTACTAGCTCTGAAGAATGGAAGGAGTGGTCACCAGAACCAGCACTGATTAACTGTATGGATAGAACAGCCCGACAGGACATGTGGGACAGAAATGCAGCCAACTCACAGAGATGTGGAAGAGAGGAAAAACACCAGGAGAGTAAATACCCTGACTCCATTTTCCTTTCACTGTTGATATTTTGCAGGTTACTCCCACTAACTGACAATCAGAAGCCAGACGTCAAAGGCAGTTAGTTCTACTTCTATCCGGGAAGCAGGATAGGACAAGGTGTAAAAGGGTGAAATATATAGAAAGGGGGAAAATAAAGATATCTAGCACATTGACATTAATAAAATATGTGCAGTGTCATTATAACATGTCATATTTGTGCAGAAAAGTAGTAATGAAGTTCAACATATCATAGTTAAATACCAGTGGTGTTGCATGCTAGGCATATGTTAATCTGGTAACCGGAGAATTGAAGGGAAAGCATATTTTAGAAAGGTTCAGGAAACATCTGTAGAGGAATAGGCAAGTGATTCCTGAAAGGTTCCAGTAGACAATAAGGGGTGGGTTATTTTAGCCCAATCGAGAGCTTATCCTGCTGGGAAACTCTGGGAAAAGCATCAAAATCAGTCCAAGGATGAAGGAGCTCAAATGCTTAGCTCCCTGAGAGTCACTGGTGTGTTCTGCCCCTGCAGGCCAAGAGGCTTCCTAGAATCCAGAACGAAGACCCCAAGCAGCTAGATGCAGACTCTGGCCATTAGGAGCTGTCCGGAGCATAAGAATCAGGATAGGGAATTGCTGGTGGCTGCTACTTCTGGCTAACGTGTCACAAGTACACATGCACCAATTACAAAGTTAAGCATCACTGCCTGGGACCTAAAACTACCTTGTGAGGATCTGAGTGTGGAAGGTGTTCTTAAAATCCGTCTTATTGTAGTGACAGCAAGCATCATTATGCCTATTATTTCAGACAATTAGAAAATTACTGTTTTGTATTTTTTGATTTACATTTCTTTTTAGTATTTTCTGACAGTCTGTAATTTTAAAATAAAACACTCAAATTCATCATTTGTCATATTTTGACACATTGGACATATTTGACACATATAATCTGTTTATCAATCTGCCTGGGTGAATTTGGTTTCGTGAAGACCTCGAAAAAAAAGTTTTCCTGAAATCTCCGTGTATAAATCTGAATTGATGAAAACATGCCCTTGATTCGGAAATGTGTAGCTGTACTGTGTTTTCATCTGTTTGTTTTAAATATAGGCTCATGCATACCTATTCATGTAAAACTGTATGATGGAGGATACTACTGTATCAGTGTTCCTGTATGCACAGCTCAATCCCAGACAGAGCTGAAGAGCATCATTGAGGCACGTGCTGTCACCTCCATGTAACAGTTCATAAATGTGTAATGTGTTTCATTAAACCATCATAGTACTAGAGTTTATTTAATGCTTCTTTTGGGCATGTTTGGACTTTAAATGTCTGTGTTTTGACTTTTAAATTATGATAGTGAGTTCTGATTGTTTCTTTTCACAATGTTGTATTTTAAGAATGCATTTTTTTCAGGTGAGTTGAAAATCTTTCCATTATTCAAATATTCAACAAATATGTATTTATTGAGTTCATACTATGTGGAAGAAATTGGTCTAGTGCTTGGGCTACCTCAATAAACAAAAGAGATGAAGACACCTGACCTGCTGCTACATTCAAGCAAAGAGAGTGGGCCCATAAAACATAACAAATATGTATTTATTGAGTTCATACTATGTGGAAGAAATTGGTCTAGTGCTTGGGCTACCTCAATAAACAGAAGAGATGAAGACACCTGACCTGCTGCTACATTCAAGCAAAGAGAGTGGGCCCATAAAACATGAATCTATATAGTACAGAAGAGGGCAATACATGCTATAGAAAAACAAAAAAGCAGAGCAAAGTAAGGAAGACTGGAAATGCTAGCGTCCAAGAGCAGGGTGTGGTATGAAGGAAGGTCAGAATGAGCCTCATTGAAAAGGGTAAATTTGAGCACAGACATGAGGAATGGGAGGAAATAAGCCACGTGGTTGTAGGAGGGGAAACATTTTAGGCAGAGTGAATATATAGTGTAAAGATGGACAGAAAGAAGTGAACCTTTAAAAAAGGTATATCCTCTGGTTAAAAGGATCACTATAGTTGTCCCGCTGAGAAGAAACCATAGAAACGCTAGGGCAGAAGCAGGGGAACCATTAAGAAGTGATTGTGATGATCCAACAAATAGATATTGAGAATTAGTGTTAATTTAAAATAAATATGGTTTGCTAGGGAAATAAATTCTAAAGGAAAATGCCCCCATGGATCGGATGAGTTGGTCAAGCTTACTACAAACTAAGCATAACAGCATTAGTTCATTTTCAGCTAATTTTCATTTTCAGTTGACCACATTGACTGGGGTTTATAAAATGAAGCAGAGATTCAACCAAGGCAAGAAAGTGTGATGGTGGCTATTTTTATTAGTATTCTCTTTATTTTTTATTTATTTATTTTTTTGTCCTTTTTGAGACCGGCTGCACCACGCGCTCAGCCAGTGAGCGCTGTGAGCGCACCGGTCATCCCTATACAGGATCCGAACCCGCGGCGGGAGCGCTGCTGCATTCCCAGCATTGCACCCTCCCGAGTGCGCCACGGGCTCAGCCCTAGTATTCTCTTTTAAGGTGATATAAATTGCCTAGTTTGATTTAAATAGAGAATTTTGAGGATTGACAGG
The DNA here is from genome assembly GCF_000696425.1 of Galeopterus variegatus. Taxonomy (NCBI): domain Eukaryota; kingdom Metazoa; phylum Chordata; class Mammalia; order Dermoptera; family Cynocephalidae; genus Galeopterus; species Galeopterus variegatus. Next base: position 201,975 of record NW_007726748.1, read on the forward strand.
CTTCATTTTTGTTTTTTTTCTATTTGTCTTTTTTCATGTCCGGCAACGGACCGCAACCCTCAGTGTGGCGCCCGTACCGGACGGGGACCGGCAACGGGATCGCAACCCTCGGTGCTGCGCCGCCCCTCACTCAGCCAGTGAGCGGGAACCGGTCTGTATGTGGGATCCGAACCCTCGGCG
>NW_007726748.1:203355-204472 GCF_000696425.1 Galeopterus variegatus
AAGAATGAAGGTACACAGAAAACCACAAATTAGAAATGAGAAAGAAATAATGAATATTGATAGATAATTATTTAGACATGTGCTTTATAATTAGGCTAACATTTTTCAAAATCTGGACAATGTGGATGATTTTCTAGCAGTATAGAAATAGTTTTTCTTGATATAAATCTAAAGCAGCCAATAATAATGGAAGTAATTTAAAAAGATGCCAAATAACTAAACTTCTATTCTGTAAAGTGCCAGGTCAACACAATTCCATGGGAAAAATAACTCATACTATATTTAAAATAATTCACAATTTATAGAAAGAAAGAACTTGCCCAAATTCTTTTACAGGGAATAGCATTGTAAGTAGCCCCAAGTCTGACAATAATAAAACCACAGCAGTATCACCTGTGCTTATAGATGGATACTCCATCAAAACAAAAATAATTAGGAATAAACTTAATAGATAAGGCCAACCATAATATCTTGTTCAAAGCACAGCACTTTACTGAAGGATATAAAATAACAATTGAGTAAATGGAGAGATGAATCATGTGTTTCTATAGGAATGTTTGCTACAGTGATGAAGTTAGTCCTTATTCAGTAAACATATATTGTTAAAAAAAGTAAATTCAGACAATTACACCAAATCACTATGAGAGTATTTATAATTACAAACGCATGAGAATTGTCAGATAATATTTGAAAAAAGAGACTAGCTTTTAAAAACATCAAAATATACTCAAATTATAAAACCACAATAAATGTAATGATATGCTATTGGGTATGTCATAAACAGGTGGATCAATGGATCAGAACTGAAAATAAAAATACAGATAAATATACTTGTATTTGTGTAAACTTTACCATATAAAGTTGATGGCATTTAATATTAGTGGTTAAAAGGCGAAATATTTATACAATCTGAAGATGCTTATGAATTCTAGATCAATTTTAAATTAGCATGCCTGGGAGATAAAAAATACCAAAGTATTCATTGTTCAACTGTAGGACAGAAATTTATAATTCTGTCACAGAGTAAAGAGAACTGCTATATTATTTTTAAATTTCAGAATTTCAAATACCATTAAGGACTGTCTAGGTTTGCTGATTTCAGAAATAATAAAAAAAA
>NW_007726748.1:205288-207156 GCF_000696425.1 Galeopterus variegatus
TCTACAATAGGTTAATTACTTTATAGTTTGTAAATTCAATACTATTTTACTAGCATTACTACTTTTGAGATAGTATTGAAATTAAATTGCATTCAGTAAATGACAATTGTTAGAGAAACACTCCAAATGGAATTACTGTCTCTGAATTGCAACAGAGAGCTACATACTTTTGGTAACCCCAAAAAATAAAATTTTAAACAGTATGTAACACTTTATGCAAATGATATAGCTTGATAGCCAGTATACATTTAATAATAAAATATTACTTGGTTAATATACTTAGCTAATATAACATATAATTACTTCATTAATATATAATATACTCAGTTAATATTATAATAGTAATAAAATTAGTTAATACATAATAATATATAAAATTAATAAAATATAATTAATAAGTGTATTAAGTAATTACTCAGTTAATATACGATGTTTTATAAAAAACACCTTTGGTAGTTATATTTATGTATTAATATTCTAAAACCTTATTTGTCCAGCATGAGAAATATCACTCTAGTAAAAGAAAACCACTGAAACTTCAACATGTTGACATGCTTTGCCAACAGATCTTTCCCATATTGTCTGAAGTTTAGTTTTATTCACCCAAAGCCTTTTGCAATACTAGAGTGATGCTTCAATTGTTAAATTTTCCGTTTTAATGAAAATGGACTGGAAACAAGGAGAAAATGGGAAGCTGGAGTCATCACACTCTTGAACAGGAGGTGGCAGCAGCTGAAGGGTCTGCACTCTCATTCAGGGGACTTGTCAGTAGCCTGCTGTACTTCCACTCTATCTCCTCACTTCGGTTTTATTGTCTACCTTCCCATTATGAAAGAAATTATGATTATACTAATGCAATCATGCCAAAATATAACTAAGTAATCCATCCATTCTTAACTAATTTTTAAATGCACCATTTTATAAAATAATTTTGTAATTAAAAAAAATTAAAATAAAATAAAATTAATGGTTAAAGAATATTCAATAAATGATGACAGATTTGATATTTTGGTATCAAAACCTGATATTTTGGGGAGCAGAAACAATTAGATCCCCACTTTATATATCACTTCACAATATACGTGAAATTGAATATAGGTTAGATAGATAACAACAACTTGAACATATTAGAAAATATTTAGATATAATTAAATATCCTTAGCTTCTAATTCTGAGAGAGATTAACATGCTTTGCAAGCTTAAAATGAAAATTCTCACATAGGAAATAAATATAATACAAAAAAGTAAAAACAAGATATGTCACAATCCTGGGAAAAATATGTTCTACATATTTGATAGTCAGATGACTGATATTTTATTTTAATAGTCGCAATGATTTCTCTCTTAATCCCCCCACATTGTCGAAGCAGAGCTTCAGCATAATCTTGAGCTGTGGTATGTTACCATGGGTTTACTGGTGGGCTGAGATATTAATCACCTAGGGCACTGGGCAGGGGCTGGAGTGGCTGGCTGCAAGGGACCTCATATTTTATCCCAGTGGCCATAGCAGTATTATGATTTCTTCGTGTACCATTATGTGAAAAAAGGTTAAAAAATCCTGCAGGATTAAAGAATAGTACTCACAGCCTGGGAGGTGTAGTTCTAAGAAATAAACAATCTTGTCTCCTTGACCATAGATAACTGGGCCTGTGTCAATTCGTGAATCAAGATGAGCCAATCACAGTTTCTTTTTTAGAGAAATTTGGAATTAAGAATTAGAAACTAAGTCAAGCGAGAACTTTCAAGGTTTCTCAAGCTATGTGGCCATGCAGAATTGAAGGCAAAATTGATGTCTTGGCAACCTCAATCATACATGAGCTGATGAGTTAGTTTGCAGGGGAAAGTACAAGATGCTGAAGCCAGATTGA
>NW_007726748.1:208170-208861 GCF_000696425.1 Galeopterus variegatus
AAAAAAAAAAAAAAGAACACCTCCCCACCCCAAATGCACATGCCCAGCAAAATAAGGATAATATATAGATTGATGATATTTGGTCAAAGCAATGAGAAATAAAAATGCCATCTTACTTTTTAAATATCAATCTGGAAAACAATCTAGTTCCTAATACTTATGTTGATTACAGGTCAAAAAATCACCCATATATTTTCTCAACACATAATTCCACTTGTGGGGAATGACTCTGGTGAAGTAATATGCTCATAAGGGTGAGGCAAAGATATTTAACAAAGCATCATTTATAAAGTAAAACAATAAATAGAATCTAAAAATCCAAAGAATTGGGAAAATAAATTGTGGTATAGTTATTCAGTACGTATTTTGCAGCTTTTAAATATGATACCTTGGTTCATAAGTAATTTAATGTACTTCCAAGGGCAAAGTAGATTTTCCTAAATTTTTTCTGTGAATAAACACACTCACATATGCACACATGAATATGCTTGCATATATATATGTATATATTATATATATACATATATACGCACACACACAAACAAATATATACGTATATATGGTCAACAAATGCATATTTGCATGTGTATACATCAAAAAATGTTTACATACACATACATATATATGTGGGTAAGTGCACATGTGTATATTTACATAGAAAATAATTCAGTGAAAATATATACCGGGGTTG
>NW_007726748.1:209183-216440 GCF_000696425.1 Galeopterus variegatus
TGTTTTTTACTTATATATAAGGTAATTGTATATGTGGATAATTTACTTTGTTAATAACTTTAAAAATGGAGAATAACAACTAGGTACGTTTCATACATTTAGAATGGGAACAACTTTGCTATAATTTAGTTTTCTAAAAACCAAAATAAAATTCTACATGGTTTTATGCATATACTAATATACAGTAAAAATGTGTTTTGGAGTTGTGCAACTAAATGAATCATGGAAACAGATACAACAACAACCAAACTTTGTTGTTTCAGCTGCCTATATTTAATATAAGTAGCATTTGCAAAGAATTCATGGGATTGTTGAGTCTTGGGTAGCAGAATATGCATCATCATAGGTTTATTAAGATATTTTTGTTTTCAGGTTGTCTTACACGAATTGTCCTAATTCTTGTGGCAAGCAGATGCCTCTGAAGTCAAGATGTGTTTGATGTTGCTATCTATAGAAGCTCTGTTTTTGAAGAAATTAGGTTTTACTCAGACACCAAAAGATTTGAGATGGCAACTTGAGGAGCTTTCTTTTACAGCACTGCCTGGCAAGAGAAAACAAATACAAGTCAAGGGCAGCATTTGGTTGATTTGAGCTAGATTATGCTTGTTAGTTATAGCAATTGCTCTTGTTCTAATTTTTTTCTAAGTGCTCTATAGTCTTTCCTTAAATTCCTAAGGGAGGTTATCTACTGGGAAGAAGATGGACTGATAGCCTAATTTTTCCTATGGTTATTTTTCCTATGGTATACTTTTTATTATAAACAATGGTAGTCAGATAGTCATAATCTCATGTGTGTTTTGACAGAGTGAATTCATTTTTCTCAGTGTATTGAGTTTCTAGAATTGAGGAGAGGAAGATTATTTCCTGGGGTCAGAGTTAACCTCTACCTAAAGCCTTCCTGATCATTAAAATGCAGTCAGTGCAGAGAGGGAACAAGCGTTGTCATTCCAGAGTGTAAAATTAATGTCACCTATCAGAGTTAAATTCATCAGGTCCACATTTATTGGGTGGACATTTCTAGCACCCCCTAGAAACCAGTAGCATACCAAGTTGATTTGATCATAATCAAATTGTATGTTGAGTTATGTTGAGGAAGAGATGCTGAATCTCATGGAAGCAAGCAATCCCATCATTGCAGGCTTATGTTGGAAAACAGATTTTGTTTCCCAGTGTAACCTGTTGGGGAGCAGTGTCTGATTGGCATAGGGTACTGGGGATGAGTGTTAGACTCCTTCTAGGCATACTGAGAAAGTATACCCTGATTTATTAGCAATGTTGCCCAGGTTTGGAGGGAAGGATGGCACATGAACCATGTCTTTGGCAAATTCCCATGGAGGTAAAGTTTGCCTTGTGTCAAGAATTCCCATGGCCCAAGATACCTGTATCTCTTATGATTGACCCCACCCTCCACCTGTTTTGTTTTCTTTGCTAAGAAGTAACTGTGTGATGACTAATCCCCTTTCTGGAGTATCATTTCTTCAAGTAATTTAGTATCTGAGAAACCAAAATTAGTCATCACACAGTTACTTGTTAGCAAAGAAAACAAAACAGGTGGAGGGTGGGGTCAGTCATAAGAGATACAGGTATCTTGGGCCATGGGAATGATAATAAATTACTTGAAGAAATGATACTCCAGAAAGGGGATATGAGTAATCTGTTCTCCAGAACAAAATACCCACCTACGTACCCCATCCCCCAAAATGAAGAAACAAAGGTAACGAAGATGTTATATTCACTGTTCTCCTAGCTCAGAGGACAATTTTCAATGATTGCGTTTGGTCCCAAGTTGGCCAGGTGATGAAGCTATTATTTTTTTTAATCCCACCATCCAGATTCCGAGTGCACTGATGGCTGGTGTGTGTCTTCCTGAGTGAGGATGAAGATGCTGGGGGGGAGAAGACTCTTTGTCCCTCTACCTAGCCCCCTCCCCTTCTATACATATGGTCTCTTCCTTACCTTTTCACCTCTTCCCTAGTCTGATTCTTGTTTAGTTTCTTCTCATGGAAAAACTTCTACAAGCTCCTGTCTGAGAATTTATAACACTCAGACAAGTGGCTTCTTTCTTTAAATCTTATATAGTCTATGCTGCCATTTAAGGGATAAATGGATTCTGTCAGTATGGCCTGAGGTGGAGAAGGCCATTGGTACACAAGAGAGAATTTGTCAAGCTTGGAATGGCAAGTGGAAGTATATAACATACACATTTAGCAATAAAACCTTACTGTGCCAGCAATTCCCAATATGTGCACCAAGGCACCCCAGGTACCTCAGCCAATTCTAGGGGCACCATAGAATATATTAAAATATCAAATGAAACACTACTTGCCTTATGTCAAACACTACAGGAGCTACTAGATTGAAGTATTTGTCAGTTTCTTTTTTTCTTTTTTTAAAATTTTTAGATATATATTATATTTCTTTTTATCAGTTTCAACGTTCAATCATGCTATATATCTTTCAAGGTTTGAATGGTGCCATGTCCTTGTGAAGCTACAGTGGAGGAGTCTAGTCTGATTTCAAGATCTGAGAAGTTGTGCAGTGCCCAATAGACACACACTTCTTGTTAGTAACTGACTGTGGTTCTCTAAGAATGAAACAAAAATACTAGTTTTCTTTCAATTTATGAGGTTTTGTTTTTCTTTCAATTTGCGGGTAATATTTTTTTGGACAACTCTTCATTTGTTAGGAAATGAATGCTTATTAAGTTGTTTGTACCTAACTTTTTAATACATAGAACTATTAGGTATTTCTTTTGTCCTAGTATTTCCACGAAACAATTACTGAGATACTAAAAGCACCATAAAACAAGAAAGATTGGGAAACCTGAATATCTGCATTATATTTACAGCCTCATTTACACTTTTTATTATTTAATTTATTTATTTAATTTTTTTTTGGTATGCACTTCTTTAGCTTTCATCTCTTTCTCAGAGTTCAAGCAGGCCAAATCTAGACAAGGGTAAGTCTGAAGCCTGATCAGTTTGGTAGCATCGTTTAAGGTCCACACTATCCAGCTGCTCTGATAACACTGCCTGATAGCAGGTCCTATTTTAGAAGAAACCAACCACGAGTTACAGCACCCAGCACAGCAAACTCTTAATGAGTACTTTCAGTAGATATTTATTAGTTACATAATTCTTAAATTAAATGTAGGCTATCTAGAAAATGGAGATCTAGGATGTGTGTGGTCAGTACATTTTTCTTTACAATAATGAGTCTTTTAGCTTTCTAGTATTTTCTCCCGATCACTACTTCACCAATTTGAAGGAGGAAAGAGACAGCAAACCCTTCCCATCATTGCTGTTCTCTTTATTTTGTTTCCTTGTGATCAAGATATGCCCAGCCCCATGGCTAAGGCTGACTTCGGTTACAGGAGTGTTGTTTATTATTGTGGGGTGCAGAACTGGATAGGATCTTAAAGGCTGAATAGGTTCCTCCCTTCATTTTTTGGAGAGACTACAAAAAGTAGAGTGGTTGGCTCATGGCCACTTGAAGTCCTCCTTTCAGAGCTGGAACATATACATCGCTCTGATTCAACCATACTGCCTTTGGTTTCTAAGCAAAATTTAAGCTCATTTCAGCCTTTTAAAAATTCTTGCAGTTGATCAGCCATAATTTCTTTCCTTCAATTCAATGCAGCTTATAGCTTCATGTTTGAGAGGAAGTCACTATTTCATTCTGAAGATGGTTCTTTTGTAATGGCAGACTAAGTAAATTTTCTTTTTGGGTTTAGGAAGTGCTTGGGAAAGAGGGGTGCTGTGTGCCATAAATATAAATGGTTATATTCTACTGAAACAAGCTATAGCATATCACATCTGATATTTTCGTGTCTTTGCATATAGATAGTATGCATTAGGAAATGCACTTTTTTTGAACTCTACAGCTGTTCATAAAGTTGTCACAGCAATTTGCATTTAAAATATACATATAGGGAATTTTCACACGTTTATGAAACTCTCTGGAATCCTGAAGGGGTAGAATGTAATACTTGCTAGCAAATACTTACCAGTTATATCTAGGAAAAGAATGAATAAATGATATATGTTAATTTGAGTCTTGTAAACTTTAATAATGAGGTGGACAGGGCCTTGAATTTGATATAGTATTTCTATAAAAATGGGATAAAATTATACTTTTTTCTGACAATATAGCAGAGCTAATATAGTATTAAGGCTATTCCTATGATGACAAATTTTTTAAAAATCAAAATTTAAATAAAGTGCCAGAAAACCCTAAAACAATTGAATTGTTTATATAAAAGACATTATTTAAATAAAGTATTTACATTTAAATTACCTTTTGTAGTCAGTGGACTTTTGCACATGTGAAACTTCTTGAAATAATTGCATTATTCCAAAGTGGGCTTGATTCTAAATAGTTAATTTTTGCTAAGAATTTTGGTTTTTGTATCCCAAGAGTACTGCATATTTTTTGTGGATAATTTAGAAAACACAAAAATACTAAAATAATAAATGAATACACTCACAATTCCACCATCCAGACATAATTCCCATTAACATTTCACTGTATTTTTTCTCGATAAATATTTCAGTGAGACTTTAAACTTCCACCACTTCATTGTTAAAATTTACATTGTTTTATATTGAATCAGTAAGCCAATGTTAAATGCTTTTTTGGGAGGCATTTAGAATGTTTCTATTTTTTTCTAGTATTAACAATTTTGATAAAGTATTAACAGTTTCGATAAACACTTTTATACTTGTTTGTTTACACACCTTTCTCATTATTTGCTTAGGATAAATTCCCAGAAGTGGATTAGTTTTAGTGAAATGATTTTTGCATTGCTAAATCTTTGGATAAACATTTATAAATTAACCTCTAAAAGAGCTGCACCAAATGTATCAGAGACATTCTCTCCCTCTATATGACCTTAAACTCTAAATACCTACTCACATCTCTGCCAATGTGATAGGTATAAAAGGTAACCAAAATGTTTTACTTTGTGTTTTAAATTACTTATGAGGCTTTACATTTTTCTTTGTTATTGAAAATTTTAAGAATTCAAAATACATAGAAAATTTAAAATTAAAATTAAGTTAAAATTAAAAAATTCAAAATGCATAGGTTAACGTCCAAAATATATATAAAACTCCAACACCTAAATAGCAAAAAATCTAAATAACCTGATTAAAAAATAGGCAAAGGAATTGAATAGACATTTCTTCAAGCAAGGCATACAAATGGCCAGCAGGTAGATGCAAAAGTTCTGACATCACTAATCATTAGGGAAATGCAAATCAAAACTACAATGAGATATCACCTCATACCTGTTCTGATGGGTATTATCAAAAACAAACAGAAAAAGATAAATGTTGGTGATTACAGGCAGAAATCGGAACCGTTGCACACTGTTGGTGGGAATGGACAATGGTGTAGCCACTATGGAAAACAGTATGCAGGTTCTTCAAAAATTAAAAATAGGAATACCATATGACCCAGCAATCCCACATCTGGATACAAATCCAAAGGAAATTAAATCAATATCTTGAAGAGATACCTGCACTATCATGGTCACTTCAGCATTATTTGCAGCAGCCAAGATACAGAAGCAACCTAAATGTCCACCAGTAGATGAATGAAGAAAGAAAATGTATTATATACATACAATGGAATATTATTCAGCCTTTAAAAGGAAGGAAATGCTGTCATTTCCAACAATATGTGTGAAACTGGAAGACACAGAAGGACAAATACTACATGGTATCACTTATTTTATGAGATTAAAATGATTAAACTCATACAAACAGTGAATGGAATAGCAGTTGCCAGGCACTGGGAAGAGAGATAAATGAGATGGTATTAGTTAAAGTATACAAAATTTCAATTATACAGGATGGGTTTATGAGATTAAAATGATTAAACTCATACAAACAGTGAATGGAATAGCAGTTGCCAGGCACTGCGAAGAGAGATAAATGAGATGGTATTAGTTAAAGTATACAAAATTTCAATTATACAGGATGGGTAAGTCCTATAGATCTTCTGTACAGCATAGTGCTTATAATTAACAATACTGTATTGTACAATTAAATATTTGTTAAAAGGGTTGATCTCATTTTAAAAGTTCTTATCACACCTAATAATAAGAAGAAGATGGCAGGAGGAAACTTTTGGAGGTGATGTATAGGTTTATGCATTGATTGTGGTGATGGTTTCATGGGTGTATATTTATCTCCAAACTCATCAAGTTGCATTCTTTAAATATGTGCAGTTTTTATATGACAATCATACCTCAATAAATTCATTTAAAAATGCATAGAGATTACTATGACAATATCTATGAGATGAGAATACTCAAAGGTTAATAATTTGTTAGGTTGGTTATAGTTATATAGTTATATCTGTATATGTACGTGTGCATGAAATAAAATCTTGCATGCAAAGTTGAAGTTTTCCTTGTTCCCCTCCTAAATTCTATTTCTCTACTTTCCTCTCAAGAAGCAATCATATATCATAATATACAGTTGTATATAATTCCAGGTGGGTTTTTTTCCACTTTAGATTTAAATAATGAACATGTATTTAGATATGTCTCAGTTTTGCTAGTTTGCTTTTTTTGTACTGATGCTTCTTGTATCCAATCCCCTTACTTTTCATTAAGTAGGAGTTCATTCTTAGGTAATTCATTTAGAGAGAAAGAGCTAAATTAGAAAATGGATCTTAAGCTCAAGGCTGAATGAGAAGAATGACTTGCATAGTTCCGGGTTGCTTTACCTTTGTTTTACTCTGAAGCACAAGCAAGCAGTGCAAAGAATACAAATGAGGTAGGAATCTAAGTGGATGGATGCAGAACCCCATAACCTTCGTATTTCACACAGGACTTCCCTAAATTCAGTGGTCTCGACAGCCACGTGGAGTACAATGCATTCCAAGCAGGAATATTATAGAACTGTGGGTTCCCTGCTTTTTTAATTTTGAAAGTCATCAGCACCCAAAACAACTTTACTATTTGGGGGCCTTAATCTTGCATAGTTCCGGGTTGCTTTACCTTTGTCTTACCCTGAAGCACAAGCAAGCAGTGCAAAGAATACAAATGAGGTAGGAATCTAAGTGGATGGATGCAGAACCCCATAATCTTCGTATTTCACACAGGACTTCCCTAAATTCAGTGGTCTTGACAGCCACGTGGAGTATAATGCATTCCAAGCAGGAATATTATAGAACTGTGGGTTCCTTGCTTTTTTAATTTTGAAAGTCATCAGCACCCAAAACAACTTTACTATTTGGGGGCCTTAA
>NW_007726748.1:217208-217904 GCF_000696425.1 Galeopterus variegatus
TGCTTTTTTAATTTTGAAAGTCATCAGCACCCAAAACAACTTTACTATTTGGGGGCCTTAATGTGCATCCTCTCACATTCCTCACTAATAGAATCCCAACTTCATTTGGGTTGACAATGTTCCAACTTAAAAACGTGCACTTCTCAAGCTCCTCTGTTGTTACACATGACACAGCTTCAGACAATGGGTGGGAAATTAGAATTTACTTGGAGGGCTTTGAGAAAACTCTTTATGAGGTTTTGATTCAGCTGCTATGCACCTCTTTGTCCTGGGTTTTTGGCAGGCATCTGCTAGAGAAAGGAGCACTAGGGTCACAACCCAAGGATAGCACATTAGGAAACTGGAAGTATTTCCAGATTTCTTTCAAGAAATCTTTCTTTCGTGTTAGAGAAGTAAGAGAAGATGCTTTGGAAGCAGAGAGATAAGGGGGAGAAAGACGGGAGGAGGGGAAAGGGAGGGAGGGAGCCAGGGATGGAAGAGGGAAGGAGAGAGAGAGAGACTGCCTAATTTGGATAAACCCTCTTTTGGAGATATCTGTTACTAGCAAGTGAACACAATTTCTAACTGGGACAGCCATATAAAATAATCTCACAATTCAGGAAATAGTCCATCACCCTGAAGGAATGTTTGTTTTTCTGAGCCTTAAAACTTTTCTTTGCTAGCCCTGCTGGAGGCAATGTCTTCTTGCCTGTATTT
>NW_007726748.1:218368-220681 GCF_000696425.1 Galeopterus variegatus
AGAGGAATGTTTGAGTGACTGCAGGCCTGAACATGTCTTTATTTAGACTTATTACTTGGACAACTTGAACAATTGTTTAAATAGGTTTAGAATAATTCTAACTTCAACATTACATTCATATCTTATTGAAGATATTACTTCATTCACTATTTTCTTCCAACCAGTGTTGAGATTGAGAAGTCTGATTCTAGTCTGAGTTTGTCACTTGTGAAAGTTTTTAAACATTTTTTCATTACCTTTGTTATACTGAAATATTTGTTATATTGGAATTTTCCTATGATATTTCTGGGTAATACAGAGAGAGACAGAAAGTAGAGAATTTTCTTTTCTGACAAACGAGTGCATAATTCCTTGGGACATATCATGTGTTTCTTTAACTCTGAGAAATTTTTTTATTATTTCTTTCTGTATTTCATTGCCTTTCATTCTCTATTTCCTGTGTCAGAACTCTGTATTAGTCAGGGTTCTTCAGAGAGACAGAACCAATAGGATATGTATATAGATATATGAGAAGGGATTTATTACGGGATTGGCTCATGTAATTGTGAAGGCTGAGGAATCCCACGATAGGCCATCTGCAAACTGGAAGCCAGTAGCGTGGCTCAGTCTAAGTCCAGAAGCCTCAGAATCTGGGAAGCCGATGGTATGATTCTCAGTCCATGGCCAAAGGCCTGAGCCTGGAGGTGCCACTGGTATAAATCCCGGAGCCCAAATGCTGAAGAGAAGAGTTCTGATGTCCCCGGACAGGAGAGCAGAGTATATTTTAGCTCCAGTGGATAGAGTGAGAGATTCAGCTTTTTCTCTGTTTTTGTTCTCTGGAGGTCCCCAGTGGACTGGAAGGTGCCCACCCATATTGAGAGCTGGTCTTTCCTACCTAGCTTACTCAGGCCCACATGCTAATCTCTTCTGCAAACATCCTCATAGACACACACAGAAAGATTGCTTTACCAGGTTTCTATGTATTCTTCAATCTAGTCAAACTGACATCTAAAATTAACCATCACAAACTCCTTAAGCAATCTTTTATGTCTCTTAACTTTTCTTTCGTATTTCCCATGACTGTTTTCTATTTCACAGAATTCTAGGAAAAATATTTGGCTATCTTCCATTTGACTTAATTTCTCAAATTCACACATTCAGGTATTCCGTCCAACTGTTGAATTTATTTTTATAATCACATTTTCATTGCCAAGATCTCAATTCATCTTTCTAAAATAATCTCTTCCTGTGTTATGGATATGCTGTCCTCTCTTGAACTTCTAAGCATTTTCTAATCACAGTGATTTTAAGTTTCCTGTTGCTTGCTTTCTTTATTCAGCTGTTTCCTCAGTGGCTATTTTTATTGATTTTTGATCTAGATATCACTCTTTCTTGATGACCTGTATAGTATATTTGGTGTTTCCTGATCTTGTTAGAGATTTCTGATTAGCCTACCTATGGATTCTGTAACTTGTTTACAACAGTCTGCTTCCAGTGGAGAGGAAATCAATGTACTGCTCAGCAGATGAGGTTGGGGTCTTCCCAGCGACATTACTTTTCTATTGCTGTATGACCAATTATCACAAATTTAGTGGCTTGAAACAATGCCCGTAATAGACTCGTAGTTCTGTTGATAAGAATTCCGTGTGAACTTGACTAGGTTTTCTGCTCAAGGTCTCATAATGCCAAAATCAAAGTGTTATCTGGGCTGGATTCATTCAGGTCATTGCAGACTCCACTTCCTTGAGGTTTTTGCATCCTTGCTGGGAGTTGGTCTAGAGCCTGGAGGCTGCTCACAGCCCTTCTCATGTGCCCCCTCCATCTTCAAACCAGAGAGGGGGTAGGTGTGTCTTTCTCACTCCTCACATCTCTCTAGCTTGCCTTTCTCCCACCAACCTGGGAGTGGTCTTGACTTTTGAAGGGCTCATGTGATTACACTTGGCCCCCTCTGGCTAATCTCCCTATTTTAAGGTCAATTGTGCTATGTAAATAGCACAGTCACAGGATTGATATTGCATCATATCACAGGTCTCGTGATTAGGGTATGGAATATTGGGGGCCATTTTTAAACACTGAACCTGCATACATCTGTTCTTAGATTTCCCAGCCTCCAGCACAGTGAGCAATAAATTTCTGTTGTTTGTAAATTACCCAATCTAAGGTATTTTTTTTTACAGCAGCCCAAACAGACTACGACAATGCCTAACAAACAAAGAACTGAAATATAGATCTCAGATACAAGGGAGAGCTGCAGAGTAGAGATAAAAACTTCTAAGTTATCAGTATATATTTGGCATCAGCATATATTTGGTATTTACAGACATGGAAACTATT
>NW_007726748.1:220957-227983 GCF_000696425.1 Galeopterus variegatus
CTAATCTCCCTATTTTAAGGTCAATTGTGCTATGTAAATAGCACAGTCACAGGATTGATATGGCATCATATCACAGGTCTCGTGATTAGGGTATGGAATATTGGGGGCCATTTTTAAACACTGAACCTGCATACACCTGTTCTTAGATTTCCCAGCCTCCAGCACAGTGAGCAATAAATTTCTGTTGTTTGTAAATTACCCAATCTAAGGTATTTTTTTTTACAGCAGCAGCCCAAACAGACTACGACAATGCCTAACAAACAGAGAACTGAAATATAGATCTCAGATACAAGGGAGAGCTGCAGAGTAGAGATAAAAACTTCCAAGTTATCAGTATATATTTGGCATCAGCATATATTTGGTATTTACAGACATGGAAACTATTCACACGGAGAAAGGGATGAATAGGCTCCCCTGGGCCTCATTTATAAGAGTACTAAACCCATTAGTGAAGGTTACACTCATAATCGAATCATCTCCCTAAAGACCAGACCTCTAATTCTATCACATGGCAGATTAGCTTTCAACATATGAATCTGGGGAAGACACAAACATGCAGACCATAGCAGGCATCTCAAAAGAAATATGTTCAAAGTGAATCCCTGATTCTCCAACATGTTTCTATCCCAGTAATTCTCATCTCACTAGTGGAATTACCAACTACCTCATTGATCAAAAGGATACAGTACATAGGAAATATCACTAGGTCCTGGTACTTTCACATCAAATATAGACTGTGCCCATTTACATCTCTCACTTGGACTATTGAAAAAGCCTCATCTGGTACCTCAGTCTCCTTTTCTGTCCATTATGCAGTACCCAGAATAATACTAAAATATATAGTATATAAATTTACCCATCTTCCCTAGAACTTCTGATGGCTTTC
The DNA here is from genome assembly GCF_000696425.1 of Galeopterus variegatus. Taxonomy (NCBI): domain Eukaryota; kingdom Metazoa; phylum Chordata; class Mammalia; order Dermoptera; family Cynocephalidae; genus Galeopterus; species Galeopterus variegatus. Next base: position 221,844 of record NW_007726748.1, read on the forward strand.
TGTTGCACTAGAATTAAAATGCTGTCTTTTTACCAAGGACTAAGAAGGCATTTATGATCTGATTCTTGTTTAACGCTCCAGTCTCACTTTTCCGCTCTCTACTACTCTAGCCACATGGTTTTCTCTAGCTTTCTGTTCATGTTGTTTCTATTCCTGGAAGGATTGTTTCTTGCTTCTTCACCTATGTAATTCATAGTTGCCCTTCAGGTCTCACTTAAATTTTATTTCCCCAGAGAGGATGTTTCTGACTGCCTATCTCATGCTCCCTTCATTTCCTCTCTGCTCATTTTCTTGTTTACCCTTTTAGAAAAATTTTGCTTCTTATTAATCATTTGATCAGCATTTGTTTTTCCCACTAGGCTGTAAACACCATGGGGCAGGGCCCATGTTTATCTTGCTCATCACTGTGTCTCCAAAGTCTAGCACAATATTTGCATGGAGTGTGTTTCCAGGAGATATCTGTTGAGTGACTAAGTAAGTGATCTAACAATGACTGAGCAAAGAAGTATGAAAGTACCTATTACAATAGTATTCTTGTCCATTCCCGTTGGCATTTCCATCAATTATTCTATTTTATTTATTTCAAGCAAATACAATTTCATGCATGATTCCGCTTTTTCGTGCTGTTCCTTTGGTTTATATACTGGTGATCCTTTCTTTCTCAAACATACATTTTGTTTGAGTTCATGTTCATTTGAAATTAATATTTCTACCTTAGCTTTCACTTAATATTTCTCCTCAAATTTGTGTCTCTTACTTCTTATCATATTAAATAGATGGCATGTGGTTTAATTCCATATTTTGGACCTATTTGCACATTTAGAAAAGGAGTTTAGCCTGTTTGCATTGGCTGCCATTAATGCTATGCTTGGCTCCTCACAGTATCTTGTTTTCCATCTTCACTCTTTCTCCCTGTAACAATTTGGAAGTGTTGGGCTCTAGTGGGTGCTGAAGAAATGCATTACATTCCTTCTTCATTTCTTACTCCAAACTTGGCACCTTGTCTAATGGGAGGAATAATACTAGTTTTGGTATAGTTAACGAGTAGTGATTGGAGATTCCCACAGAGTGAAAGGTCAGAGCAGAGCAACTCACAATCGCACAGACCATGTGTCCTTTTGATTCTTCAAATGGCTATGGTACCTATGTCAGTCCCTGTTACAGAGTGGGCCCAACAAGTCATTGTAGACTAAATGAATAGATAGAATTTGCCCATTTGTCTTTTCCTAGAAGAGAAAAGGCTTTTCATGGCCTAGAGTTTTTCAGACCTAAGCAGTGAGTGCCAATATCCTTGTTCTTACCCCAGACCATAGTTATCCTTTCCCTGGTAAGTTACATAAGGGAGGCAAATATATAGAAAGAAAGGAACAATTGCATGTTCTATTATGAAGTAGAATTTTGTCCCAGTCTTCAGTTTCTACTTCTAGTAAATTTTGTAATTATTAATAAATTATGATTATGTGACTCTCTCCCTGCCGCTTTTCTCTCCCTCCCTCACCCTGGTTAATTCCCCAAATCACATCTCAGGATTTTTCACTTTCATAGGGGATGCTATTGAGTAAATGCACATCCATTGAGGTAAGACAAAAATTCCAAGGTTCTTGGTTTCTTTTCTTATAATTTTATGTCACCCTTAGCTGGCTTGAATTTTTAACAAGAATGTTTATATCCTATTTTAAATTTTTGTGATTGGTTTATTTTCTTTTTTATATTTTTTAAAAAATTTCCATTCCTATGTTTTTTTTTCTTTACTTTTTCATTTCCTAGGTAATTTCAGTTGTATCTGGAAGATGAAAAATGGAGAGAAGGAAGAGAGGAGAGAAAACAAATGTAAATCTTCAAGCTGCTGGTTTTCCCTGGAGGTGTTGCTGAGTGTCTATGTTGTATGCTGACATCAATATGATGCCTCCTTTATCTAGCTGCCTAAGACAATTTGCAGCCCCATGAACCAGGCTGGGCCTCGTGGTAAGACTGACTCTGCTAGCATATTTGAATTAAAAAGCCACACAACAGCAACAGTGAGCAGCCTATATCACTATGGCTCTTCTTTGAAACTTCTTTTTGATTCAGCAATCATTTTCAGTTTAATAGATGAAGCATACTTGCAACCTAATCTGCATGAATACAAAATAAACTATAGTAAGTAATAAGGGAACTGGGCCAAAAAATCCCCCAACAAAAACCAAAAAACAATAAACAAAAAAAACCCCACAAGATTCTCTCTCAAAAAAAAAAAAAAAATATGTTATCATAAAGAACTTTGCCAAGAATGGCTATATTTCCCTCATCCCCCCCACAAGATTCTCTCTCAAAAAAAAAAAAATATGTTATCATAAAGAACTTTGCCAAGAATGGCTATATTTCCCTCATCCCATCCCATTTGCTGGTAGCCAACAAAAGCATCTAGCACTTTGTGTTCATGTAAAAGGTCAAGTCAGCTTATCTTAATGCAAAGCCAAATTATTATTATTATTATTATTATTATAAAAAGAAAGCAAAAGCACTAAGAAAAGAAAACCCCCTTAATGCAAAGCCAAATTATTATTATTATTATTATTATTATTATTATTATTATTATAAAAAGAAAGCAAAAGCACTAAGAAAAGAAAACCCCTAACTCCTTCAAACCATAGAAGGAAAAAGGAAGTGTTCATTCTCAGAAGGATTTCCTGGTGGTGCTGTAATGTGTAAATATACCTCCTCAAGACCATACTCAGCCTCAATGTAAACATCTCTTTCCTTGAATTTTCCCCTTGAATATGCATAATTGAGAAGTAGCAGTGCCTAATATTAAAACTACTTAAAAAGTCCCTACACAATTTACCTCAGAAATGAAATGATGTGGCTAACAAGATAAAAAATTTCAATAGTTGAAAGTGTATCCATTCTTTAAATCCAAAATCTGTTATAAAATATATTTGACTAAATATAAATATATAAAATATATTTAACACCTTAGTTTTCTGATGCCAACTAATTATCTATTGGTGACCTAGAAATAATGAGATAAATGTGTAAATGAATTTAAGAATTATTTATTCCCAGGACAGAAAGGTCTGTAGTGATCCATTATACAGTACAGGGATGTCGACTGCTGTCCTTTGGAAACAGCCAGACTCCAGACTCACAAAGGTGCCTTTCTAGGCTTAGCATGCAGATAATTCACCAAAAGAGATTTATTCAAGAAGTAATGAGCAAAGACCAATGCATAACCAGTTAATTTATAAATCAGTCTCTACAGACTCTGAAAGTAGAGGAGGCCCAGCTTCATTCATAAACTTCTAATGCTCCCAGTTGCTGGAAAGAGATTTAAAGCCATTTTTCATCCATTTGTTTTTGTTTATCATGCAGAGAAAAGATTTAAATCTTCAATCGAGATGAGAGGAAAAGCACTCCGGGAAAATTCAACGATGTTCTGACAGTTTGATGACGTGTTTTCTGCCATGCAGGCAGCAGGATTAATGCTCCTGGCACTAGTGGCAAAGTTTAATCCCTCCACAGCACAGGAGAGTCTCCGTGGTTTATCACCTACACTGGTGCTTTACAGGAAAAGGGCTTTTCTTCATTACAACTGTGTAGTTAGTCGTCTCTTGACACGTTCTTCGTATTAACTTTCATTATATGCTTTTAGGTACTAGATAGCCTTTTTGCCTTCACATGCACGTGTTAGTTATATGGCTATGACAAGGTGAGCAGGGATAGAAGAGAAGAATTTGAGACTTTGTTGATATTTTTGTGATTCCCTTTTGGGGGCCATTAGGCAATGTCATACTCTTGTCACGAAGGGAACAGGTGATCCTGCCCTTTATATTGTGAAGGAACTAATCTAAGCACATTGATGAGGCTTGCTTTAGCATTTCCTCTGCTCTCTGCTTCCTTGGAGGAGGACGCTTGAGGCAAAGTTTGCAGAGGCTGAGAAAGGCCAGTGTCTAGGGTGGGCTTTCTTTAGACAGTAGTAGTACTGGCCTTTGGCTATTTCCCCAGTGTTTCAGGCCTGACTGTAGAGTGCAGAGTTGTGACTGTATTGTTGGGGACAAACAGCATTAGTGGTCATGGTTTTAGAGTCTCCTAGTGAACTTAAGGACAAGGACTTAATGCTTTGGGCTCCAACAGAATAGAGTTCCTGCCCTAAAGCCTGACAGAGTCATTGGTAGAAGGCAACCGTGGCTTTGGCTGTGTCCACTGGAAGAGTGTTCTCCTGGGGAGACAGCTATGTGGTGGCAAAAATAAAAAGCTAAAATCCTCTTTGAGAGGAAGTACAGTTGATTTATTTACTAAAACCCATATGGAATTTAAGAATCTTAGGACTGACATCAGGAAGAGTCTGCATTAACAAGTGGATGTTCATTGAACACATAATTTGGAATTGAAAAACAAATAAGTTACAATTCTTATCTTTGATCTCTTACTGTGTCGTAGGGGAAAAGGACACATAAACAGATCGTTTCCATTTGAATAAATGCTCTAATAGTGATAATGGAGATAAAAGTGAGGGATTAGACAGTTAAATCCCACTAGCATTAATTTTCTCATCTTTAGAGTCAGGCTCACAATAGCTTCAGACTATCACCGTGATGATAAAATGAAGCAATAATGTAAAGTGCTGAGTACAGTGCTTGACACCTGAGTTTTCTCATCTGTAAAATAATAGTTTTCTCATCTGTAAAATAATGTCACTTCATGAAGTTTTGGTAAAGATTGAGTGAGGCAATGTGTGTAAAGCACTTAGTACACTGCTTGGCACACGTTAAGCACTCAAAATTGCGGGCTATTCATCTTGCTGCTGCCATTGTTGTTTTCGTGCTGCAAACACAAGGCAGCCGATTCAGCTGTGGCACATTTGCAGGGTGGGTGGGAGGCTGTCAAAGAAGTCTTTCCAGAAAACACAATGCCTGAGGTGAGTCTTGAAGAATGAAAAGCTGTCTGATAAGTGAAAAGGATGGGGAGACAGCATTCTCTTGTATTTATTCCTCCCATGCAACTTCTACCTGTAGGATTTATACAATTTCTTCTCTCTGAATGTCGAACTCCTGGGTGTCAGTAGGGAAGATCTTTAGCACCCTTCCTGCGGCTTTGCTGCTGTGAATGTTGGTTGTAATTGTGCGCAAATAACATACTTAAAGTTAGGAAACTAGAGTCTTTTTATACCATTAAGTGATGGCTATTAAAGACAGAAAAAGAGAGGAGGAATGATCTTCAGTAAGGTATTTGGGTTATAAGGTAATGTCCTTTAGCAAGGTATTTGGAAATACTCACTGAAATTGTTCAGATAAGGAGATGTTTACCATAAGGAGGCATGTGTATCAATAATGAAGAATCTAAGAAGGACCCAGAGTATGTTCAGGCCCGAATAAAAGGCCCATCTTTTTAAAGTCTCCTGTTTCAGAGAGTTTAGCCAGAGCTAGGTTTAAGATAGGATGGGTTTTTCACATTCCAATTCTCCCTACCATATATTTTCCATAATCATTCCAAGATTATGCCTTGCTATCTCTTGGTATTGTTTTGTCTATTGGTGATGTTTTATGTTTTATTATTATTGTGTGTCTTATGGTGCATTTGTGAGATATTGGGGGAAGATGAATATTGGGGCTACTAGTCATTTGACAATTTTAAACTTACTTTCCTAGGGCTTTCTAAACCTTCAGTTAATGCTTATTTTATTGGCTATGTTATATGTAAATTTATTTGTGATTAGCTATGCAACTCTGGTGTAACAAGCAATCTTGATCAATTTTATCCACTTTAGTGCAGTAGTAGCAGTGGTCTGCTTTCCTTTTCCAAAAACTCAACCATGGAAGGGATAACGACAGGAATATTCTCCCATTACTTAACAGTGGTTGAAAAGCTGATCTAGGTTTTATTGTTACTAATTGATATGCAAACAAAACAAAACAAGACACGAATGCAGAATTGTAGGCTATCTTGAGAAGATTCAGCATATGCATACCGTGCTGCATGGTTCATTCACCCCCAGGCAAGGGATCCTCAGCTACACTGTACCAGCCGAGAAGAAAGAAAAATCCATACCTAGGTTTGTGCAAATAGTGAAGTTTTACTTTGAAGAATTGGGAGATGACCATCTCTCTGCTCTCTGGGGGGGGGGGGGGGGGTTTTAAAAGGGGGTGTTTTAAGTTTTTTTT
>NW_007726748.1:228983-233470 GCF_000696425.1 Galeopterus variegatus
GTGTGGGGGGGGGGGGGGGGGGGTGTCTTAACAAGGGATGCTTTAAGTATTCTTTTTGTTAATATGTTCATTTTGAAGGCAGAAAAAGTTCATGGTAAGCCATTTTTTCAGAAAGGAAGATTCTCCCAAACCACAGACTTGGGAGCCATAGCTGTTTGGTAAGTCACAGCTCTAGTCTAGAAAGCATTTCTGATTCTGTACGATTACTAGAAATGTGTCCCAACCTGAGCAAAGAGTAGGTCCTCCATAGGTATTTATCATATGAGTGAATCACAGCAAAGTGTGGACTCAATCATTCTAAATTACTCCTCTTTCTCTCTCTCTCTCTTTTTTTGTTTTTCATTCTTGCTAGTATCATGAAGTAAACAACAGCCCTCATAATGTTCTACATAAAAAGACCAAATGGGTCCTCAACTGACCATGGGGCCATGATTATGGGCCTCTCTGAAAGTGCATTAGCTAAGGAGAACTTTTTATAGAGTGCTGCCTTAACAATTTAGCTCTTTCATGATGGTTCCGCTTTCCTTTATTCCCTCATTCACGAGTTCCTGATAGTTACACCTGCTCTGTTCTTTGGTTCTGTACTTTCACATCTAAAAGTTACCGAGGATTTTCCTGCACTGGAGGGTAGATTAGGAAATGCTGTTTGTTCAGCCCATAAGCTATTTCTGAGAAAAGGGAACCTAAGCAGTAATTTTTGTTTTATATCACAGCAGTTTATTCCATGGACACCTGATGAAATCAGTGTAGCTACTCTGGCCTCTGATCATTGAATTGATAATGTGAGTCTGAGCTAAATGCAACCAGTCTCAATAAGGGAGCAAAAGCATCTCTAAATAAGTATGGCATGTAACACTGCCCAACGTTAGGTGCTCCATATCATATTCTCTATCATAAGGAAAACTAAAAACATGTTAATCTAGTCATTTAAACCAAGCTAAGTATCAAGTGATAATAAGTAGTGTTCCATGTATTATACTTCAGGATTTCAGAGGCTATTCTCTATCATAAGGAAAACTAAAAACAAATTAATCTAGTCATTTAAACTAAGCTAAGTATCAAGTGATAATAAGTAGTGTTCCATGTATTATACTTCAGGAGTTCAGAGGCAGAGCAGTTGTAAAGATGTAAGTAGATGATGTTTAATGCTGCCCATATTCACTACCTTCTTTCCAAGTTTCATCCTTTCTTCTAAGGATTTCTTAGTTCCTGTAACCTTAAAGAGCTAAATAACAAAACATTGTACACTTTTGAATCTGCACGTAAAATCCTCTATACTGGTCTTTGTTCACCATAATCAACTGTAAGGCAAGCATTGTGTGGAGCCCACAGTCAGCTAGGCTGATGTATTATTGCAACATGCAACAGACAACCAAACCAGAAAAAAATGGTAGGCTTAATAGCCCTCAAAAAAATAATAATTTTATTCCCTTTTATCTCCTTGGATGAGATAATCAATCTAATAGGTATAGAATTGAATATATATACTATATCACATTGTAAACAATGCTATGGAAAAAAATAAAACAGGCAAAACCCTGGGGTCAAAACTTAGCAGGCAAGAGTGGAGGAGATTGTGTGAGAAGGAAAACAGTAGAAGGTGAGACTAGGAAGGTGTGTGGGGAAGGGTGAGTGGTGGGGACCTATCAAGGAGTAATTGATAGGCAATTGTAGGGACTTTTTCTATATTATATTGTCCAGTTGTTCTTCACTTAGAACCCAAAGCCAAATACAACTGGAGAATTGCCTTTGCTGTGGTGAGGTAGGTTTTCAATTCCTTCATATGTGCTTAGATTCCTATGTTTCTCTGGCTCTTTGTGTTTCATGCTTACTTGTGCCAATTTGCTTCTGGGTATCAGGAATGGAATTGCTAATAGTTTGTATTTTAATAGTGTCCTCATCATTTTTATTATTAATATTAATTTTTTAGAATTTATTTATTTTTTGTTTTAATTTATCATTATACAATGTAGTTGATTTTCGTGTCCCCTTACCAATTCCCCCTATGACAAATCATAATTGCATACATTTATGAGGTACAGTGTGATGTTTTGATATATGTATACAATGTGGAATGATTAAACCAAACTAATTAACATATCCATCATTTCACTTACCATTTTTTGTGGTGAGACCTTTGAAATTTATACTCAGCTATTGTGAAATACAAATATGTTATTATTGACTAGAGTCATCCTTGTATGTAGTAGATCTCAAAAAGTTATTACTGCTGTCTAACTGAAACTTTGAACCCTTTGACCAGCATCTCCCTGTTCCCTCCCTCCCCTACCACCAGCCCCTGGAAACCACCATTCTACTCTCTACCTCTATGAGTTCACCTTCTTTAGATTAACTTCTTTAGATTATACTCTGTGGTATCTGTCTTTCTGCACCCTGGCTTGTTTTATAAACATAATGTCCTCCACGTTCATCCATTTCATTGCAAACAACATAATTTCCCTCTTTTTTTCAAGGCTGAATAGTATTCAGTTGTGTATATCTGCCACATTTTCTTTACCCATTCATTTGTTGATGGGCGCCTGGGTTGATTCCATGCCTTGGCTATTGTGAATAATGCCACACTGAGCATGGGAGTGCAGATATCTCTTCGGCACATCGATTTCAATTCCTTTGGATATATACCTAGAGGCTGGATCATATGATAGTTCTATTTTTAATTTTTTGAGGAATCTTCATACTGTTTTTCATAATGGCTGTGGTAATTTTCAATTCCACCAACAATGTACAAGAGTTCCATTTTCTCTTCATCCTTATCAACACTTGCTCTCTTTCATCTTTTTGATAATTGCCTTTCTAACAGGTGTGAGGTGATAGCTCATTGTGGTTTTAATTTGCACTTCCCTGATGGTTAGTGATGTTGAGCACTTTTTTATGAACCTGTTGACCATTCATATGTCTTCTTTTGAAAAATGTCTGTTCAGGTCTTTGCCTATTTTTTAATTGGTTTATTTATTTTCTTGCTATTGAGTTGTTTGAGTTTCTTATATATTTTGAATACTAACCTCTTATCAGATGTATGTTTTGAAAATATTTTCTCCCACTCTATGTGCTGTCTCTTCACTTTATTAACTATGCAATACTTGGGACTAAGTCTTTTTTATAATGGACTTAACATAACATTTTCTTATGAGCAAAGATGTGTTATGGGCCAAGAAACAAATCTTACTCTATTACTGACTTCTTCAAAATCTGGGGACATTTATGGTGATTCTAGTTAGAAAGATTTGGTAATACTTACAATTTTACTTTTTATTAAGGCAATAATACATTCATAAATCCTGAAATTTAATTATTCCTGTCTCTATTCCCTTGCCAGACAATTCCTCAGTTGTATCGACTGTGATAGGTAGGGGCTGTCCTCATTTGAGGGAAAAAGTGGGAGAGTTTTACAATGAGTAAATAAAAAATATTTTATGAAAATATGTTTTTATACATAGAGAAATACAGTACACATAATGAGATATTTGAATACTTATATTAACATTACCTTTCATCTCACACAACATCTGTTATGATTCCATTTTGGAATGGTGTTCCTTTTTGTGACATGATGTGGAAGAGATTGAAGTTGGAGCTTTGCTCTGAGGTTTTAGTTCCTGTGGCCAGCAGTAAGGGTTCTGTGCTGAATTGCAGTGATTGAAAAGTTACTCTCTCCATGCTTGTGGGAACAGTCACTTCCAACTTGAATTCAAGGTAAAAACTACACAGTGAGACCTCATGTGGAACACATTTAAGCCTGTCTCCTGGCTTGTGGCCACATTTTAACCATTTCATGCTCAGTTTCTGAGCGTTAGTCCCAGAAAATCAGTGTGCAAACACTTTTCTCATTTTCTGTCCTACTCTACATGAGTCCTCACTCTAGCTACCACCCAACATTGAGAGAACTGGTTTCATGATTGTTTTTCTCCATAGCAGTTCTTTTCTTAGTATTGGAAGTTTTTAAATAATGAGGCAGTAGATTATAGACTCCTACCTGGAATGCTTTAATTGGAGAGCACAACAGAACAAAATGTAATACAACCTGTAAATGTCAAGCCATACCTTTCAGTAAATTTGACATTAAAGTCATGCAGTTTTATACAATGCTTTACAAAGAGGGAAAAGGAACAGTGGTTTCTTTCTATTTTCTATAGTTAAGAAGGCCTTGGGTTCATAGAAGGAGAAAAAAAGATTTTGCATCTGAAATACAAACTATACATCAGGCACGATGCCATAAATGTGCATATGTACTCGTCCATGTCTTATGAGTCAGTTATTGGAGTCCTATGAACTAGATATTACTCTGTTTTACAGATAAGTAGGCAACAGGACAACATATCCAAAATACAATTTGTTGAAAGTTTGGCCTTTCACGTTAGATACACTGAGGATCCAACTGCTTAGTCACCCAGAAGCTCTAAATTTCCTCTTCTATAAGTAGCAAAAGTTTTCTTCATTTTTATACATTGTGTAATATCAAACAATAG
>NW_007726748.1:234015-237795 GCF_000696425.1 Galeopterus variegatus
TTTCTTCATTTTTATACATTGTGTAATATCAAACAATAGTTTTATTAATAAACTAGTCAGACTTAATTATTTGTTTGTTCATTTATTTAGTCATTTATATTTTTGTAGCTGAGGAGAGGATGATTCCTCCTTCTGTTTTGGCACTGTAGTGCCAAATTCCCTTTTGCTTTTTATGGAGAAAAGCTTCGTAGTTGTGTTGTGCCAATGGACTAGAGTCCTGTTATACTGACCAAGTTAAAATAAAATGAAACCAAATGAAATATATGATCCTTGTTTATAGTCCAAGGAAAGATGCCTGACCAGATCAGCATTTTGTGACATAGCATAACTCTCTGTTTACAGAAATCCTCAGTGCTGGGAGAGTAGATGGTCTTATAAATGGCAACTCTTAACCCTTTTATGAACTTTGTGGCTAGGACTTCTCATCAGCAAAGATAACAGCAAATAAAACTAGGTTTCTAGGTGTGCCCATTAGTGTTTAGAATTCTAAGGAAGGCATAATTCTAAGAATTCCTCCAAAGATTTCAAGCTTCCAAATCCAAGGAACCTATGAAAATGATAAGATATCATTCTCATTATTGTGTTACAGTATGGTTGACTTTTATAAAAGGACATTATCCAGTGATATTTAATCTAATCATGATAGTTTGTAAAAGCAGAGAAATTTATCTGAATAGTAGTAGGAAAGGAAAGCAGATGGGGAAGCCAAAAATATTTGAAGAATGAGTAGGATTCAATACCCTATTGATGGATTGAAGATGGAGAGGTCACAAGAGGAAGAATGCAGGTGGCCTCTGGAAGGTGAGAATAGCCAGAGGCTGTTTGAGCAAGAAACTGGTGACCTTCCACCTATAGCCATAAGGAACTGGATTCTGCCAATAACCCGATCCTCTATCTCTGTATCCAAATTGCCCCTTTTTATAAGAACAGAGTCATATTGCATTAGGGACCCACTCTACCCCAGTATAATTTCATCTCTATTTAACTAATCCTATCTGTTAGCTAATTATATCTTCAATGACCTTATTTCCACATAAGGTCACATTGTGACATAATGTGGGTTAGGAATTCAACATAAGAATTTTTGGGAAGCACAATACAACCCATAACACCTATTTATATGGCTGTTGTGAAGACTCAATAAAATACTGTATGTAAAGTGCTTTGCCCAGTGTTTGGCACATGAAAAACATTGAATAAATTACTTGTTCTTAGAGGATATGAAACACTTTTTTATGCAAAATACGTTAGACTTTTTTCCTTTTTATTGTTTGCATTCTCTCTCTCTCTCTCTCTCTCACACACACACACACACACACACACAGACACACACACACACACACACAGGAGTTCACTGTTTTGCTTTTTGTGTAGACAAATATTTACCTTTTTTCCTTTATGTGCTTTCTACCTTTAGCATCATTATACTGTGTATCTCTACATAAAGAGGATAACATATACCTTTCTTTTACCAGCCTCTATTTTATCTCGTTTTGCAAAAAATTCTGTGGCAAGGAAATCATTGATTCAGGGTATGCTTTACAAATGATAGAATTTTGTTTGTCTTTTCTACAACATTTTTGCTGTCTCAGCCTCAAAAAGATATTTTAAAAACTAAATCCACCATCCTGAAAACCAACTGGATTTATAAAATAGGTCATTTGTTAGACAACAGCCTTGGTCAATAATGCAATGTTATTCCACACAGAGAAGGCAAGCTCTCACACCAGAGGTCCCCAAACTTTCCACTTTGAAAGGACTTGTTCATAATATTCTCACAAGAAATTGCTTTTGGTAGAGAATTCACTGTAGGCTGTCAAAACTAATGTGAAACTTTCTGGTTTGAAAGTCATGGTTAATACTCATCTTGTTGCTACAGTGACAGCTGGAGCAGGCAGAATTATCCATTGTAAAGGATCAAAACTAGATGGATTTTAATAAAAAGCCCTTAGAGAATCATGAGGTCTCAAAATGCTGCATAAATGCTCAAATTAAAATAAAAACAAACAATGGGAAGAGATGCTAAACATTTCATTCTCTGTCAACTGTATAATCACAGGCCCTTTGTTTCTTGACTATAGACGTCTCTGCCATGTAAATGCATAGGAACTGCACAAAAATTAAATAATTTAGAGGTTTTATTTCTGGATCACATCTTTCCAGGACATGAGACAGCAGATTTTTATGAAGATTAAGATATATATTCCATGTAAAGATCTTAGCACAGTGCTCAGAGCCATGAGACTTAGTCAACACTGACATAATCGTTGTCACTGTCATTATTACCATTATATTAGTATTAACTTCTTGACAAATCACCTAAATTTAATTTTGTGCTTCTTTCTTATTATGTAGATGAGCACAAATAAAAGAGAATTATCTAAAAGAAACTTCTACTGTTTTTAGAAATTGAAATTATTTCAGTTCTTTCTTTCATCACTGCTCTCTCAGCTTTCCAACATCTCTTAAAAAATAATTTCTTTTGTTTTTGTGTTACTTCAAAGTGCACAAAATGCAGCAATGCCAGGATGTATTTTGGAATTATTTGCATTTCACAGATGAAGAACCTGGGGCTCTATAATACTTCTCAAAGACATTGACAATATAACAGGAATAGTAAAAAGATAAATATTTCAGAGTCTAATAGAACAAATGGGGAAATTTCTGACAGCGCAACTAAATACAGCATTGTGGTGATGATCAGACTAATGGCATCGCTTTTGTACACAGCCTTCTATTTCAAATATTCACAATGTACCCTTGTTAATTTAGGAGCTAGGGAAATGGGCAGAGCATAAAGGCCAATGAGTTAAAGATGAGTTCCCAGACTTAAAAACAATGTTTAGTCAAGACCTTTGGCTATATTTACTTGAGCATGGGCCTGACCAGAAGAAAATACACTGAGAATCTAAACAATATTTCTAAAGAATCTCCTAGCTAGGCTTGTAATAGCCTCTTACTGTCAAATTAGCCAAACACCCTCAGGCTTCCAAATCTCAGGAACAAATCCACTAAAGCTATGAAGCCTCCAGGAAGGACAACCTTACCAATGCCTACCTTGTAGTGACCATGACAGTAAATGGACAGATGTACCTCTCCTATGGAAGAGTCAGGGGCCATGCAGGGAAACAAAAAGCAGAACCAGGGGTTGCCAGATGGGTTAATTCACTCCATTGCCGAGAAAAAGTACAGAATTCACTCCATTGCCAAGAAAAGTAATTTTCACTATTACTTCCAAAGAGGTTAGGTTAATTGCTCTGGCCCACTCATGTTGTATGGTCCCCATTTTTATCTTTTCCAAATGGAAGTTTTTATTGCAGCTACTTATTTTCCTTTCATAATTTCTTTCTTGTATTTTTTCTTATTTATATTAGGTGTCCTGGGGTGGAGAAGCACAAATATGTCTTTAATTTATAATTGGTCATACTGCAGAAGCTGCACACAGACTTGATGGAATAGGCTGCACATTACCTGGAATTTTATTTTATTTTATTTACTTATTTATTTTTTAAAGATGACTGGTAAGGGGATCGTAAACCTTGACTTGGTGCTGTCAGCACCACACTCTCCCAAGTGAGCTAACCGGCCATCCCTATATAGGGATCTGAACCCACGGCCTTGGCGTTATCAGTACCGCACTCTCCCAAGTGAGCCACAGGCCGGCCCATTATCTGGAATTTTAGGTGGATGCAGTTACAAAATGCAGAATCTGCTTGTTACCTTGTTTAAGAGGGATATAAGTCCACCTTATGAATGGAGGAAGGACGTGAAAAGAGGTGG
>NW_007726748.1:238051-240189 GCF_000696425.1 Galeopterus variegatus
TATTACTTCCAAAGAGGTTAGGTTAATTGCTCTGGCCCACTCATGTTGTATGGTCCCCATTTTTATCTTTTCCAAATGGAAGTTTTTATTGCAGCTACTTATTTTCCTTTCATAATTTCTTTCTTTTATTTTTTCTTATTTATATTAGGTGTCCTGGGGTGGAGGAGCACAAATATGTCTTTAATTTATAATTGGTCATACTGCAGAAGCTGCACACAGACTTGATGGAAAGGGCTGCACATTACCTGGAATTTTATTTTATTTTATTTACTTATTTATTTTTTAAAGATGTCTGGTAAGGGGATCGTAAACCTTGACTTGGTGCTGTCAGCACCACACTCTCCCAAGTGAGCTAACCGGCCATCCCTATATAGGGATCTGAACCCACGGCCTTGGCGTTATCAGTACCGCACTCTCCCAAGTGAGCCACAGGCCGGCCCATTATCTGGAATTTTAGGTGGATGCAGTTACAAAATGCAGAATCTGCTTGTTACCTTGTTTAAGAGGGATATAAGTCCACCTTATGAATGGAGGAAGGACGTGAAAAGAGGTGGGTAGTTAAATAGGGCTGTCACAAAACCGTATTGGCTACCGAATACTTCATTTCACTTTCCTCATTAAAACAGAGTCCTTATTTTACTCTGGACTGACTTTATTCACAGCTAAAAACACACATTTTTCCAGCTTAAAATTGGCAAAGATATACAAACAGAAGTTGCTGGGTAAGGCTCCTGGATATTCTCTTTAAGAGAGCTGACTCAGCCATGAGGACCACCATTTCGACTTTTATGTTTTTTTCTTTTTTCCCAACCTGGTCTGAAAGCATTGTGGCTGGAGTCATGCAGCCCTCTTGTTACTTTGAAAATGGAAACAATACAATAAAGATAGGTTGGCAAACAGAGAAAAAATTCTGGATCCTGATCAAGATGGCCTTAATGTTCCCCTCGAATTGACTAGACTTTAGACAGCTTTCTGTCTGTCTACAGGCCCTGCCATGAAGATAAGAGAAATTTTACTTTTCCTCTGGGAAATCTAATTAACAAAGACAGATGGCCTATAAATAATCAGTTGTCAGGACCATGACCTAATCTGTAAATAACACCATTATCATTTTTTGGGTGTGTGATTTGCCTCTGCATTCTGTTACATTGGTCTATTTATATCTTCCACTGCCTTGATTATTACAGCTTATTACAGTGTTGTAATGTGTCATCACATCTGACAGGGAAAGTGCCA
The DNA here is from genome assembly GCF_000696425.1 of Galeopterus variegatus. Lineage (NCBI taxonomy): Eukaryota > Metazoa > Chordata > Mammalia > Dermoptera > Cynocephalidae > Galeopterus > Galeopterus variegatus. The sequence goes on from NW_007726748.1 coordinate 239,288, forward strand.
TTCATAACTCTACTTCAGGGTTATCATGGTTGTTCTTGGCCCTTTGAATTTTCATATTCATTTATAAATCAAATTATTAAGTTCCATGAAAAACTATTTCATGTTTTTTTAATTGCATTGAATCTACAGATTGCATTGAATCTATAGATCAATGTAGAGATCATTGATATCTATAAAATAGCATGTCTCTCCATAGCTGACCATCTAGTTAGTTTTCTTCAATATTTTAACAAATCTTTATTATCTTTTTCCATATATAACTTGTCCAACTTTTTATTCAAGCAAACAAATAGACCTTTACTATTCACAAGTATGACTTTGTATTGGCTTTCAAAGAGGTTTTGGCATGATTATTTTATGCTAGATATTTGTTAACATTGTGATTATTGGTCTAATAGCCTCATGTTTGCAAACCAATCTTAGAGTGATGTTTTTTCAGAAAGACTCTGAAATATTTACTTTATTCTACAAATTATCATCATCATAAAACTTTTAAAACATATCTAGAAACTGACGTTTGTGAAACACAGATTTCATACCATGGTAGCTAACATCACAATCATCAAATTCAACATCAAATTTAACCTTTAACTTTCTTGTTAATCTCTTCCTGATTTTAGGAACCACCTAGTCTGTTTCACACTTGTGAGGACAATTTAGTACTAGGAGAAAGAAAAGATTTTCCTATTGTCCTCTCCAATATCTGTATAGATATTCAGTAACTTTTAATAAGTGGCATAATTAAAAAACAGACCATTTCCTGGCCGTCTATTTCTTTAGGTGAGTTCTGGGAGTTAGTAGAACATTTGCGGATAAAATTGAACCAAGAAAAGAAAAACTCCAGGCAAAACTAACTTTCGTCCAAATTAAGCAATTAGTTAACTCAGAAAATAAAAGTGATC
>NW_007726748.1:240754-245265 GCF_000696425.1 Galeopterus variegatus
CTATTAATCATGTGTGATGAGATTTGCTATGTAAATGATGTGGCTCAATTAATTGTGAACAGGATGGTTTCTTTCTGGAAATCCCAGAAGAAGAGGAATCCCTAGCTGTTTAATGGCACAGATTGATTACTCACTTTCTGATCCTTCTTCAATTGTGATGATAGATCTAGAGTTCACCCCACATAATCTCTGGGACAAAAGCAGCCCAAATGTGGGACACATACACAAACCCTTAAAAGTCTCAGTTGAACTGGAGTTTTTCCATGCTCAATGAAAAAATTGTGTTCCGTGATATCTTATACCTCAAAAAAAGATTTGTTATCCCCTGTGCTATCTCTTGCAACACTGCTTTCTGCCTGTCAGGCAAACAGGTGAGGACATCACTCTGTACAAAACTTAAAAGCTATTGATGAGATTGAACTTCTTCACTTCCCTGTAGTTGCCAACCCAAATATCATCCTATCATCAATCCCTGAGACAGATGAAAATTTATTGCAGAGGATCTATGCTTAGCATTAGGGCTGACTTCATGTGCATGTGATCTCTGCAGCTGCCTAAATTCTCACAGTTAGAAGGATCCCGTGTTTGGTTTCCAGCTTTCATCAACATTTCAAATTTCTTAATAATTTTTGAACAAGAAGCCCCATATTTTTATTTTTACAGATTTTATTTATTTGTACAAATTAAGCAGCCAGTCCCTGCCAGTATTCTTCCACCTACATTTACACTATCTGTTTACATATGTAGTGGGAAATTAATAGACTATGTGGACAGTAATTTCCCAAGGCTTTAGAGAAGTGCTCTCTTACTTTTCTGCCATAACCCTAGAGACAATTTCCCCTAATCGCCACCCTTGTATAATACTTGATCTGGTGTGCTTGCCAGACTGAGAGTTTCTTAGAATTGATTCTCTGTACTCACTGACAGCATTTCCCCCTACAGGACACAAGGTCTCTAAGGACAAATTCCAATTTTGTCAGAGTTAAGTGTATCACCTAGGTCATGACAGCACATAAATGGAAAGGCTGGTGGCCAGATGTCCCAAATATCTAGCATCTTAGCTCTTATCCATGACTTGTCTGCTTTGTAGGGTGATATGGCCAAACACTGTAAAGGATTAATTCAATATACTAGAGTTTATAATCAACAGGTGTAGGTGACTTTTCTCAAGGATAAACTGTAAGAACCACTACATGCCCTTCAGTCTGGAGACTGTTTACAGGAAATAACACCAGCAAAAGAATACCCTTGAACCTCATAGAACCTGATAAGCACAAACACTGCAGGAAATCTTCCAGGAATAGAATCTTGTCATGTTCCTCAGTTAAAAAGACATTACAGACCTCATCAAAAATGTTTGCTCTGTGAAAGACCCTGTGAAAAGAATGAAATGATAAGCTACAAACTGGATGAAAATATTTGAAAAATACATATTCTACAAAGGACTTGTATCTAAAATAGGAAGAAAAAAAAATCTCAAAAGTCAACAGTAAAACAACTCAATTAGAAAATGGGCAAAAAATAAGGACAGACATTTCACTAAAAAGGACCAACAGATGGCAAATAAGCACATGAAAATATGTTTAGCATCATTAACCATTAGGGAACTGCAAAGTAAAAGCACAATGATATATCATTACACACCTATCAAAATGGTTAAAATAGAAAGAAAATAGCAGTAAACTCAAATATGGTGAAGATGCTAGAAACTGGATCATTTGTACATTGCTGGTGAGAATATAAAATGGCACAGCCATTGTGGAAAGCAGTTTAGTAACAATAAAAAGTAATGAACTTGCAGCAGCCTGAATAAATCTGAAAGTAATTATGCTGAGTGGAAAAAAAGACAATCTCAAAGGCTATATATTATATGTGTAATATATAGTTATATACTGTAGAATTTTACTTATATAACATTCATGAAATGAGAAAGATATAGAAATGAAGAACATATTAGTGGCTTCATGGGGGTTTGGACCCACCAGGACAGGTGGGTGGGTGTCCGGAGCCATAGAGCCCTGCTGCCTGCCTGTCCGGAGCCAAAGAGCCCACCTAGCTATTGCCTCGAAGCCTCAGAGCCTTGTTTGCTGTTATCTTCCATCCCTCCCCCTCCTGTGCACTACGGGTATGGTAACTTTGCAACTTGCCATAGATAACAGGAATTTTCCATTTACCGGAACAACCCGCCCCACGGTTTTCTCAGTAAACCATCTGCTGCTTACTTCCTTATCTGCTGATTCCCTCCTGCTGGCTATATAAGCTGTGACCTTCTGGCTAATAAATGAGACTTCATCAGAATACTGTCTTGTCTCCATTTCCCACGTCTCTTGTCCCATCCAATTCCCACTACCCCCTCCAGGGTCTGCATTGAATATCCCATGGGCTGGGACAGGTGGGGAGGCAGGTGGGTGTGTCTCTGAAAAGACAATACCAGGGATCCTGGTGGTGATAGAATCTTGTCCCAACTAATGTCAATATCATGGTTGTGACTTTGTACCATATGTTACTGTTGGGGTAACCGAGTAGTGAGTACATGGGATCTCTCTGCAGTGTCTTACAATTGCATGAGAATCAACAATTATTTCAAAATTAAAAGTTATTTTTTTTTACATATTCCCTTCAAATTGCTACCATACTACATGTTGAAGATTGATTTATCTCACTTTTGTCTTAGCCCATATTCCAATCAAGAAAAGTTTAAGCTAGAAATTCAGCAATTTTGAAAAAAGATGATGGAAAAGTTGTCTATTGAAATTCAAACTCAAGTTGTAATTTCTGCTATGCTTATGGTCTGATAATTAATGGGGGCTGTTAAATTAAGCAATTAATTATGTCTTAGTAGCTTATTATTAATGATCTCTGTTCAGTTCCAGTTCCTTACTATGGGAAATGCTGTTATATTTAAATGCTTTGGCTGACCTTCCTTTTTATTTAGCAGATATAAGGTTATTAAAATAGTTACAAAGAAATACAACATCTTCAGTTGACCTGATAATTGGTATCTTTGATTCTCTAAAGGAAAAACTGTGCTGGCTGACATCCAGGCCACTATGGAAAAAGAAGAGGAAACCAGCAACCTTACAAGAGGGTAATTCAGTGATACAGAAACAAATGACCCTGTTTAGGGACACTGTAAATAAGATTGAATGGCTAACGATTCAGTGACATTTGTAGTGTTGTAGAAAGAATGTACTTAGCTCTACCACTTAAAATATAGGTTCAGCTAAGTGTCAAACTCTATGAAGGAATTTCCTGCAAATAAAAGTTCAAAGGCCATGCATAGCTAAGGCAATCTTGAACAATGCAAACATGGTAAGAAAGCTTGCTCTATTACTTAGCAAAACTTGTCTTTAAAGCTACCACAATTTAGACCATGAGGGATTTGTTCACAACCAGAAGTTAAGGCCTTTCTGTTGAGTATATATCTCTCTTCCTTTCTTATTGGTTACTTAGAACTCAGACGTCAGACCTCTTCTCTTTTCATGACACTCATTTTTAGATGACTTTAGTGTTATGACATTAAATATCATTTATACACTTATAGTTCCCAATTTCGCATCTTCAGTTTCTCTCAATTGCCTATACAAATCTCCATCAGACAGCTAACAGGCAACTTAATATGTCCAAAATCAAGTTCTGGTTTTTACTTTTGTGTCAGACACTACTATTTGTCAACTGGTATTCATTCTCTCTGCCTTCCTGTTTTTTTTAAACAGAAACTCCTGAGTTGAGCACGTGATCATACAGTTAGGAACTATGTTTACATTTTTATCTTTTCTGTCAGCTTACTGTTGCTATAAGACAGAAATTAGGGCCACTAGGATGTCAAAGGAAGTGACTTGTACAACCTATTGGTCATCTCCTTAAAGATGAAGCTGTTTGCCCTGGAATTTATTTTTCCCTTTTCTGTGAGCTGGAATTGAGATATGGAAGTGAGTCAGCACTACTCACGAGCAAAGGACAATCCCTGGAAAACTGCTCAGCAAATAAGATTGGGAGAAGTATAGATCCTGAAATGACTTCTGGAGCAGAACCATCTTGCCCTCCCTGGATGGCTTTTCCTCAGAATATTTTATGAGATAAAAATAAGTCTCTCACATAGTCGAAGTACTGTATTTCTGGTGTCTTTTTTCTATTACTGTAGAATGCACTCTAGTTTGTACACTCCGCAAACCTGTCCCCACCTCGTTTTTCCGCATCCTTGACTCTTCTCACATCCCATCTTCAAGCCTTCAGAATATCCTATGGGGTCTATGTTCAAACAGATACAGAATCTGACTATTGAATTCCTAATCCCAATGTCTACACTATCATCATCTTCTACCTGGATTACTGCAACAGTCTCTTAACTGGTCTCTTTTCTGTACTTTTCTCGTCTTCAAATCTATTTTCAAACTAGCAGCTGGAGTGCTTTTTTGAAACATGCCAAACCATATTACCCTTGGGCTTAAATTCTTCCAGTGGCTTCTACCTTACTACTGAGTAAAAAAAAAAAAAAAAAAAAAAAAAAA
>NW_007726748.1:246525-256995 GCF_000696425.1 Galeopterus variegatus
TTCCCCCCCCCCCCCCCCCCGCCAAGAAGGCTGACTGAGAGAGTTCTGGTGCTAGTCTCCTCTCCATAAAAAGAGACCAAAACAATGGGCAAATATATTTTGACTGAAATCTGAGGAAACACAGTGCAGAGGATCAGGAGAGTGAGCAGATCATTGTGAAGTGTGGAAGAAGGGAACAGCACCTTAGAGAGCAGAACAGGGCATCCAGCCTCAGCCCCATCACAGCGACCAGCCAAGAACCAGGCAGAGAGTAGTTAAACTGGAAAAAAACCTAGCTATTCTCACTACCACCACAAACACCAGAGATCCCCCCTTGTGGAACTCCCCCCCAGTCTTTTTGGGACCCATGTCAAAACTCACTCAGCACCCGCTACCCCCCAGGTGGGCAGGGAGACCTGCCGAGTGGGAAATCTGCTAAAGTGCAATCGTTCCCCACATTCATGGCTTGCCTTGTGTAGCTTGTAGGAGCTGAACCCTCAAGTGTCTGCATGGACCTCAGCTAACCCAGCAGAAGCCCCGCCTCCCACTCACCCTCCACACACTCACATGGGTTCTGGCAGGGCCACAATCCTAGCCATTTGGAGCCTAGACCCCTGTGGTAGACCCAGTGAGCCTCAGTTCCTTTGTCTGGAGGCCCTGCCTACCTTCTACCATGCTGGCTCCAGAGCAGGAAGGACCAAGGTGCAGGTTGCTTGGAACCTAGGCCAGATGGAAGGACTGAGACCCCAGTGTGTGAACTCATGCAGCACCCCTTCCCCAGGGCAGATGTCTCTAGTGCTGCTGGGCTCAACTGCACCCTTGCAGGCTTGCACTGGGCTCAACAGTGATTGAGTAGCAGCTTTCCCATCCTACAGCATGCCTCCAGAGAGCTGCTAGGTCCTCCATAATTCACACAGTCTTGCTAAAGTCTCAACAGTTGAGCCAGTGGCCCACTACACAGCACCCAGGACCTGTTGTGTCAGTGTATGTGTGCTCCCAGACTAATAGTGGAACAAGTAGAGGCTCTTGCACTCCAAGGATGTCCTCTGCAGAGCTGCTGGCCTTGGCTGCACCCTTACAAGCTTGCGTCAGGCTCAACAGCTGATCAGGTGACTACCTTCAGAGCAGCCAGGCCCTGTAACAGTAGTGGACCCCTACTCCCAAACCAAAAGCTAATTGGGTAGCAGCTTTTTCTCCCTACAGCACCTCTCTAGAAAGCTTCTGGGTTCTGCAGCATCCACACAGCCTTGCTCCAACCTCAACAGCTGAGCCAGTCGCTCTCTACAGACCTACCAGGAACTGCTGCAACAGTATACAACTACCCACTGACTGACAGTGGATCACCCACCCCAACAAGAAACTACCAAGAGCCCCTCCAGCTGGGCCACAAAGGCACCCACAGACAACTCTAAGATTGAATGTCATTGAAGAAGTTGCACGAAGGCTGAACTATTGTACTCATCCAGATCTAACTTAAAATGCCCAACTGGATGTCAATAAAGAATACTTCTACAGGAAAGAGTCTTCCCCTTCAAAAGCCACTCCTAGAATTAAAAGAAGTGACTATACCACTAGATGCCCAGACGTCAATGCCAAGATATGAGAAGCATGAAAAAACCAGGAAGATTGGTTACCCCAAAAGAAGACTAAAATTCTCCAATACCAGGCACCAAACAACAGGAAATTGATGAATTTCCTGAGGAGGAATCCCAAAGGGCAATACTAAGGAAACTCAAAATGATGTCAGAAAAAATAGAAATCACAATGAAATCAAAAAGAAATCAGAGGGCATGTATGAGAAGTTCAAAAGAGACACAAACTAATAATAATAATAATAATAATAATAATAACAATAATAATATCAAGCAGAAATCCTGGAACTGAACAATTCATTCAAAGAAATAAAAAATACAATTGAGAGCATAAACAGCTGGTTAGAAGAAGCAGAAGAAAGAATCTCCAAACTAAGAGGCACACAGGCTTTTTGAATTAACACAGTTAGGCCAAGAAAGAGAAAAGAATTTTTTAAAAATGAAGAAAACCTGCAAAACCTTTCTGATAAGAATACAAATATCCATATTATAGTTGTACATAAAGGGGAAGAGGAAGGGAAAGGTGTTGAAAGCCTACATAATGAAATAATAGCTGAGAACTTCCAAATATTGGGAGAGAGATGGCCTTACAGACCCAAGAACTTCAGTTTCCCAAACAGATTCAACCCAAAAAAGACCTCCTCAACATCATAGTTAAATTATCAAAAGTCAAAGACAGAATAAAACACACCCAAGGATCCTAAGCAGGAGCCAAGAACAACCCTTCTGCCCAGATGTAGGCAAGAGAGCAAACCCAGGGGTCCTAGGTATTAGCCAAGAGCAGACCCATTGCCCAGAAGCAGGCAAGAGAACATGCCAAAACACCACTTCCATTCTGGTGGTCCACCACAGCAACCACCATGGCCATGGCTGCCACTAAAGCAGCTCAAGGCCACGGCAATAGCCACAGCCACCATGCAGGCAGCCTGCCAGACACTCAACTGCATCAACACAAGGACAGTCACCAGCAGAGACTGGAAAAAGAAGAGGACATTTCTCTCCTCAAAGCCCATTCCAGGGTAATAGAAAAAACTGCTCTACCAGATGAACAGACATCAATGTAGAGATACTAGAAATATGAAAACCCAAGAAAATATGACACCACCAAAACAGTACAGTATTTCATGAATACCAGATCCTGTAGAGCAGAAAACCCTAAAAATAACTTAAAAGGAATTCCAAGCAACAATCTTAAGGACACTCACTTAAATATAAGAAGACTCAGTTAGACCGCATAATGAAAGGAGAAAACAAAACAAAACAAAACAAAACAAAAAACAGGATATTAAGCAGGAAATTTAAAAAGAGATTAATACCTTAAAAAAGAATGTAGCAGAACTCCTAGAACTGAAAAATTCACTCAATGAAATAAAAAACACAACCAATAGCTTAAGCAGCAGGCTAGACCAAGCAGAAGAAAGAATTTCTGGTCTTGAAGATAATCTTTTTGAAATAACTCAGGTGAACAAAAGACAAAAAGGAAAAAAGAAATTTTTAAGATGAAGAAAGTCTAAGAGAGCTAGCGGACAATTTTAAATGTACAAACAGTCATATCATGCATGTTCCAGAGGGGAAGAGGAAGGAAAGGTATGAAAAACTATTCAACAAAATAATAACTGATAAATTTCCAGGTAAAGGGAGAGACATGGACCTTCAATTCCAGGAGTTTTAATGATCTCCAAACAGATTCAACCCCAAAAGATCCTGTATAAGACACATTATAGTCCAACTGGCAAAGCTCAAAGACAAAGAGAAAATCTCAAAAGAAGCAAGAGAAAAGCCTGAAGTCACCTATAAGGGATCCTCTATCAGACTAACAGCAGACTTTTCAACAGAGTCTCCATAGGCCTGAAGAAAATGGGATGATGTATTCAAAATACGAAAAGAAAAAAAAACTGCCAGCCAAGAGTGCTATACCCAGCAAGGCTATCCTTCAGAAATCAGGGGAAAAGACTGTATTTTCCAGACAAACAAAAACTGTAGAAGTTCTCCACAGTACCAGCCCTGCAAGAAATCCTCAAGGAAGCCTTGCATCTGACATGTGATAAAAACTATAATCACTATCATGGACACACAAGAAAGAACAAAATCACTGATAGAAGTAAAATGCAAATGAGAAATAGAAAGAAACCGAATCTTACCACCACAAAAACCACAGTGGCAAAGTAGTAATGTCCCAACTTTAATTCTGATTTTAGTAATTTCAGTCTTCTTTCTTTCTGTAGATAGAGGTTTGCAAATTCTTTTGTTGATCTTTTTAAAGAATAAACATTTGTCTTTGTTGATTTTATCAATTGTTTTTAATTTCCTATTTCATGTATTTCTGTGTAATCTTTGTTATTTCCTACATATGTTTGCTTTTGGTTTAGTTTGCTCTTCTTTTTTTGTTTTCTTAAGGTAGAAGTTGACATTACTGATTTGAGATTTTTCTTATTTTTAATATAGGTGTTTACAAGTATAAATTTTCCTCTAAGCACTGCATGAGTCCTTCCCCCTACAAATTTTGATATGTTACAATTTGTCTTTTATCTCAAAGTACTCCCTAACTTCCCTGTGATATTTTAAAACCCATTGTTTATTTAGGAGAGTGTTGTTTCATTTCCACACATTTGTGAATTTTCTGTATTTCCTTCTGTTATCCTGGTCAGAGAACATATTTTCTATGATCGTAGTCTTTTTTAAATGTGTTAAGACTTTTTGTGGCCAAAAAAAAAAAAAAAAAAAAAAAAAAAAGACAAAAACAAAGAAAGAATTCTAAAAACAGCAAGGGAAAAGCATATTGAATTACCTATAAGGGAATCTCCCTCAGGTTAACAGCAGACTTCTCAACAGAAATCCTACAGGCCAGGAGAGTGGGATGACATATTCAAAGTGCTAAAGGAAAAAAAAAGCCAACCAAGAATACTATAGCTAGCAAAGCTCTCCTTCATAGTATCTTTCCTAGACCAAAAAAAAAAAAAAAAAAAAAAAAAAAATTGCTGCAAAAGCAGTACTGACAGAGAATTTTATTGCAAATAAGTGCTCACATCAAAAGAATAGAAAGACTTCAAATAAACAACCTAAAGTTAAATCTCAAAGAACTAGGAAAACAAGAAGAATCTAATCCAAAAACTAGCAGACAGAATGGAATAGTTAAGATCAGAGCAGAACTAAATGAAATAGAGACCAAAGAATGATCCAAAATATTAACAAAACAAAATGTTGGCTTTTTGAGAGAATAAACAAAATAGATAAGCCATTGGTCAGACTAACTAAAAAAAGAAGAGAGAAGACCCAAATAACAAAAATCAGCAGTGAAAAAGGAGACATCACAACCAATACTACAGAAATACAACAGAATATTAGAGAGTATTATGAATAACTATATGTCAACAAATTTAAAAACCTGGAGGAAATGTATAAATTTCTGGACTACCAAAACTACCAAACTACCAAGACTGAACTAAGAAGAAATACACAACCTGAACACAACAATAACAAGCAAGGAGATTAATTCAGTAATCAACAGCCTCCCAACAAAGAAAATCCCAGGACTGGATAGCTTCACTGCTGAATTATATCAAACCTCTAAAGAATTAACACCAATCCTTTTCAAAGCATTTCAAGACACTGAAACAGAGGCCATTCTCCCCAATTCATTCTGTGAGACCAGTATCACCCTGAACTAAAAATGGAAAAAGAAACAGCAAAAACAAACAAACAAAAACCAAAGCTACATGCCAATGTCCTTGATGAACATAGATGCAAAACTCCTCAACAAGATATTGTAAACAGAAAACAACAGCACATCAAAAAGATTATGCACCATGACCATGTGGGATTCATTACAGGGATGCAAGGATGGTTCAACACACACAAATCAATAATTGTGATACATCACATCAACAAAAGCAAGGACAAAAAAACATTTGATTATCTCAATAGATGCAGAAAAAGCATTTGACAAAACCAGCATCCTTCATGATAAAGACCCTCAACAAATTAGGAATAGAAGGAAAATATCTCAACACATTATAAGCCATACATGACAAACTCAGCACCAACATCATCTTGAAAGGAAAACGCTGTGAGCTTTTCCTTTAAGAACAGGAACAAAACAAGTATGTCCACTCTCACCACTCCTATTTAACATAGAATCAGAAGTATTAGCTAGAGCAATCAGGCAGGAGAAAGAAAGGGCATCCAAATAGGAAAATACAAAGTCAAATTGTCACTGTTTGCACATGACTTGTTTCTATATATAGAAAAAAACCTCTACCAAAAAACTCCTAGAGCTGATAAACAAATTCAGTCAAGTTGCAGGATAAAAATTTAATATACAAAAATTGGTAGTGTTCTTATATACCAACAATGAACAAGCAGAAAAATAAATTAAGAAAGGAAGTCCATTTACAATAGCTACCAAAAGAGTAAAATACTTGGGGATAAATTTAACCAAGGAGGTGAAAGAGCTCTACAATGAGAACTACAAAATACTGCAGAAATAAATTAAAAAGGACACAAAAAGATTGAAAGATATTCCATGCTCATGGACTGGGAGAATTTACCTTGTGAAAATGTCCATACTACCCAAAGTGAAATACAGATTCAACACAATTCCCATCAAACTATCAATGACGTTCTTCACAGAAATAGGAATAGCAATCCTAAAATTCATATGGAACAATGAAAGATCCCAAATAACCAAAGCAATCCTTACTAAAAAATAAAATAAAATAAAATAAAAATAAAATAAAATAAAATAAAATAAAATAAAATCTGAGGCATTACACTGCCTGACTTCAAACTACATTATTAAGCTATAGTACGGCCCGGTACTGACATAAAAACAGACACATAGACCAATGGAACAGAATAGAAAACCCAAAAATCAACCCACATACTTACAGCAAACTGATCTTTGACAAAGGCACCAAGAACATTCATTGAGGAAAGGACAGCCTCTTCAGCAAATGGTGCTGGGAAAAATGTATATTCATTTGTAGAGGAATGAAACTAGACCCATACCTCTCACCACACACCAAAATGAACTCCAAATGGATTAAAGACTTAACTATAAGACCTGAAACTATAGAACTCCTAGAAGTAAACATAGGGGAAACAATTCATGACATATGACTGGGAAAAGACTTTATGGATAAGACCCCAAAAGCACAAGCATCAAAAGAGAAAATAAACAAATGGGACTATGTCAAACTAAAAAACTTCATTCAGCACAGCAAAGGAAACAATCAAGAGAGTGAAAAGACAGCCTATAGAAAGGGAGAATATATTTAAAAATGATGCATCTGTTGGAATTAATATCCAGAATATACAAGGAACTCAAACAACTTCACAGTAAAAAACAAATAATCCAATTTAAAAATGGGCAAAGGAGCTGAATAGACATTTCTCAAAGGAAGGCATACAAACGGCCACCAGGTACATGTAAAAATGCTCGACATCACTAACCATAAGTGAAGTGAAAGTCAAAACCACATCGAGATACTATCTCACCCCAGCTACACGGGTTATTTTCAAAAGGACTGAGAATAACAAATGCTTGTGAGGATATGGAGAAAAAGGAACTCTTTTATACCATTGCTGGAACTGTAGATTAGTGCAGCTATTACAGAAAACAGTGTGGAGGTTTCTCAAACAACTACAGATAGAAGTATGATATGATCCAGCAATCCCACTTCTGGGTATATACCCAAAGGAATGAAAATCATCATGTTGAAGGGATACCCGCACTCCCATGTTCATCACAGCTCTGTTTACAATAGCCAAGATATAGAACCAACCTAAATGTCCATTGACAGATGACTGTACAAGGAAAATGTGGTGTATATACACAATAGAATACTACTCATCCATAAAAAGAATGAAATTCTGCCATTCACAGCAACATGAATGAGTTTGGAGAAAATTATGTTAAGTGAAATAAGCTAGGCACGTAAAGAGAAATATCACTTGTCCTGACTCATAAGTGGGAGCAAAAAAAGAAAGAAAACACAATAAAATGTTGAACTTTCAGAAGAACAGAACAGATTTATAGTTACTAGAGGAGGGAAAGTGGGAGGGGGAGGAGAGTTAGTGAGTAATTGGTTGAGGGACACAATGAATAATTACAGTTTTAATGATAAACATGCTAATAATATTGATATGATCATCACACTGTACACAAATGCTGATGGTCAATGCTGATGTACCCCATAAATATGTATAATCAATTATGTTTCAAGTCAAAATATAAATTTAAAAAAAGGAATTAACTTGTATGTTAACTTATAAATTCACATATAAGTGATTTCTAATTTAACGTGTTGGGTGGTACCATTTTTCATGGAACAACTCAAATTTAAGGGTTCTCTTTTTCTAATACGGTTGTGTTAATAGAAGGTGATGTCCTTAGATTTACTTAAAAACTAATTGCTGTGAAAATACCAGATTTCAGTAATCTTGTCCATTTTATAATCAGAGAATACTATTATTAGCTTGATTCCCCCTCCCCCTCAAATCTTTACTTCACTACAGAGACAAAACAGAAGAGAATGACACACGAATCTGGACAGAAGTCCTATACCTGTTCCTTCTGATTGTCTGAAAACAATCCTCTTCCTCTCTTTACATGAATCATGATTTGAAGCCGCTATAGATCGTGCGGCAGAAAGAAACTGGCTGTTGGAAAAATTGCAACTCTGCAGCTTGCTCAGCCTGCAGTAAGCCGGCTGGCTGCCTTGCTTGCCCGAGTGTTTACTCATCCATGAAATAGGAATAATTCCTTTGGGTGCTCTGATGAAAGGACTGATTGAAATGGCAGCAAGTAAGAATCCAATGAATATGATTTTTATTTTGATTCCTTGAATATCTGAAACAGCTAATTGTCTTAAAAAGGTGAGTGTTTAGAATTAGAAAAGGACAATCATTAATGTTTCTTTATTCCCCAACCTTAGAAAGTTTGCTTTCCAAAGTGATTGGCAGAGTAAATCTGGTAAAGGGGGGCAAGAGCTCATACATGCAAAAATTAAGTTAATATTTTCTCCTCTCCTTTGCAGTTATATTCATGATTGATTCTATTCTCTTTTTCTTTCCAAATTTTCCTCCTAGAACTGGCAAATATAAAGTTTCCTTTGTAAATTGCTTAACACTACATAACAGGAATGTTCGATGTGATTTTCTCTAAAATTCATTATAACAACTGAAATGTGAGTGTGTATATATGTATGTGTATAAGAACGAAATACACTCAACAACAATTCTGGTCGTTTGTCTCTAAGAACTCTTATTTAGGACTATACAAACCAGAAATAGGCCAACTATGGCTCACAAATCTTGCCAGGGTGAACACACTTTGTAATTTTGACTATTTACAACTGATTAAATACAGTTACATGTTTTACATTGGGAAATTGTGTTATTTTTTTTCTCTCCATAAATAGTATTAAACCAAATTCATTCATGAAATATTTACTGAGAACCTAATATACCCCTGGGTCTGTAATAAATGTAGGGAATATGATTTTAAACAATGAGTATCCAATGCTTAACACAAATAAACATAATCTCTCTGCTCTTGAAGGTAAGTGTTTAATGGGAAAATAAACATTAATCCAGAAATCATACACACAAATATAAAATTATAATTTTGATAAGTGGTACAAAGAGGTCCATGTCCTTTTAAAGACTATAAATTGGGCATATGAGTAGAGAGAGAGGTCAAGGAAAGTTTATATGAGAATGTGATTTTTGACTTGAGATTTGAGTGTTGTGAAGGTTTAACTATGCGAATGGCAAAGGAAAAGGGAGAGATAGAAACATGTTCAATGGCCCTATGATGCAAGGGCGCATTCTATGATTAAGAACCAGAGAGGTTGCCTCTGTGTCTAGAGAAGAGAGAATGGAGAGGGGCCTGGTGTGAGATGAGGCAGGAGAGCTTAATATGGTCTATACTTTGTAGGAACTTTCAAGTTGTTTCAGTTATATATTGCAGTCTAACAAACCACGCCATCACTTAGCAACATGGATCAAGAGCCATTTAATAATGCTATGATATTGTGTACAGTAATTTAAAAAAGGCACAGTGAGGATGGCCCTCCTCTGCTACACTGTGTCTGCAGCTTCCTCTGGGATGATTTGGGATGAAGCATGAAATGACAGGTCATGGAAGATCCACTTCCAAGGTGGTTTCTTCATTCCCATATCTAGCAGCTCAGCTTGGATGGCTGAAGGATGGCCCAGCTGCAAATGTCAGATAAATGCCTACCTGTGTCCTCTCCAGTGTGTCAGTCTCAGGGTTGTCTGACTCTTTATGTGGCAGCTTAGCACTCCAGGAGCAAGTGTTCCACCTGCAAGAAAGCTGCATGAGTTTATGTGATCTAGTCTGGAAAGTCACATAGCATCACTTCATCTGTACTCTACTGGGTGAAGCATTCACAAGTGCAATCATATACAAGGGGAAGGAATATAGATTCCATCCTTTGATGGAAGAACCATCAGAGAATTTCTGACCATTTTTAAAATCTACCACACAGGAGATGTTGAGTTGTTACTTTTAACCCAAGAACAATGGAAAGGGTTTTAAGCATGAGGTAATCATGGCCAGTGTGTCTTTTGATAATAACGCTGGCTACAGAATAAGGTATGGATTAGAGGGGAGCTGAAGTGGAGGTCAGTGGATGAGCTGGATGTTTAAAGAAGTCCAGAAAAGAACTAGCTTGCACCAAGCTTGGTTGAAATAGTGAAAAAAGCACAACTTTGATATTTAGGAGTTTAAACCAGAGAACTTGTGATTAAATAGGTAAGAGAGGTGAGAGGAACAAAGGTGATGAGGATAATTCCTAGCTTTTTTGGCTTGCACAACAGGATAGCTTCCTTTTCTGAGATTAGGAACAGAACTGGGGATGAGACAGGGAGAAAG